>NC_060011.1:4212680-4513408 GCF_912999745.1 Papilio machaon
TACTATCGATGGATAGAGACGATCATGGATATGGTATTAATTTATTTATCCATTTACTGATATTCTTTAAAGAAAAACATTATGAATGAAACCTATATAGGAGAAGAAATTTAAACAATTGTTTGTAAACTAATTCGCACAGGTTTAACTAAGGCCTAGTTATTATATTAGGGTAGGATCGGACCCATCGGTAAAGATGTGTACGAGTTGATGATATTTTCATTTCACATGGGCATAAGAAGAGTATAAATATAATAAAAATATTCTTATTACAGCATGTACCTCATAGTAAAAAGAAAGCAACAACAAAATACACTCTTGATCCGTATGAACAATATTTAACAACAACTCCTGCAACAACGACGTTTAAAATAGAACCGCTTTTAGGTGCAAAACCTCCTTCAGTGCTCGATGATACGGAATACGAAGATAATGAGAACACGTTACGTACACTTGATGATAAATTGTTCCAAGAATTTCTAGAAACTATGTTCGGTAGTAACGAAGTGCAGAAATACGAAGATGTGATACATCAAGACGCGAACGCTTTAAGAGATACTAAAGATAAACTGACAGTTAAAAGTAAAATCGAAGTAACTACGACTGAAATTTCAGTTCAGGCTGTTACATATGCATATGATTCTGAAGTAGAAAGTCCTCGGACACAAATCATACCCGTAGATACATACGAAATGACAGACAAAGTACCAGTTACAGAAAATATTGAAGTCGAAGAATCGTATCATAGCAAATACGTTAGTGATTCAAAACATAAATCTAAAATCGAAAGAAACAAACCTAAAGATATTGTCTATGAAATACCAGTTACAACTACAGAAGAAGCACAAGAAATATACCTTGAACTAGCTCCAGATTCAGGTAGAGATTCTGAACAATCCAACGACAATCAAGAACAATCAATCGACAATCAAGAACAGATTGTTGACCAATCAGAGTCTAAATCAGAGGGTGTGTCTAAAGAGAATTCAGAAATATCCTCCGCTGATATTAGCGATATACCAGGAGAAGAAGTCATAGCAGAGCTATTAGATGAAATTGATTTCAATCAAATTTTAAGAGAGGTCTCCACTGATGCTACAATATCTAAAACTTCTCGCTCGAGTTATGCGACTAAATTACAGAGACATAGATTCCTAAGTACTACTACGGAATCTATAAACACTAAAAACTCCTACAATATTCCTCGTGAATTAAAAAGTGCAGATGGCGTTGTCGAATCTGGTAATAATTCATTACTAACATTATTATACATATCAGATGGAGAAAGGAAAAGAAATGAAAACAAATATAATTTGAATGTTGAAATTAGTAGAAGTAAAAAAATTGATCCGAGACATTATAAAAGAGATAATGCATTAAACGATTTGGGTCCAAAAACTGAACTTTATAGGATTATATCACGTGTTATTGAAGCTGCTATGAGTAATCAAAAATAACATAATCCTTTTGATATAAGAACGGAAATATGCAGTTGGAAAAAACTCTTTAACAAAAGCAAATTACATTTGTTCCTTTTTCAAAGGTTAATGATAATTCGACTAAAAAACCAAATTGAATTCAAAGAAATTAATATTATTCAGATGAAATAGGAAATTCTATTTATAATTAAGTTAAATGAAATCACTTTATTTGGGAACAATAATTTATTTATTTATTTTTATATAAAAACAACATTTCAACATAAATAAACAACATATTCATCCAATGATTTTCACAAACACGTTCATCTTTACATAATATACATATATATCACTTTTAAATATTTTAATATATTTTCAACACCGAGTTGAGAAGTAGAATTGGAAATATCTTGCAGATAAGAAAAGATAGAAGATAGGAAGGTAGAATTAATTTAAACCGTGTGTTAAAACATCTGTACAAACATATTGCTATACTGTTTGTTTTTAAGAAGATTGAGAGTGATGACAATTTAACACTTTTGGATAGATGGATAGATGCAGTAACAGTTTTAGCTGGTTGTCTAAGCAAGTTTTCTATGGCGCCCTCTTTTATCGTACCATGGGGTGGGGTTATGTGAGACTGTGTAATTCATAAACCTTTGTCGTCTTTCTTTATCCAGCCGGGGTGTCAACCCAGTTGGGGTTAACAAACATCTACCTATCCATTTGGTTAACTGGATTGGTAGACGTTTTTAGAGATAGATAATTGTCTGGAATAACCTATAGAATAAAATAACTTTGTGACCTATTTTTTATTCAATTTCGCGTATGAGTCGCGTGATAATGCTAGTATTATATGTTTGTACAGATTATATCTTACAAAAACAACACGGTAACTGTGGGTCTGTCTCGACTGTGACACATATTGGCTTCTCACTAATTCTCTTGAAAAAAGAGAGACAACGTGTGTCACGGCTATCGAAACCTACAGAATGTTGACCAAACAACTTTATGTAATGTAATTTTATGTAGCAAAATAATAAGCTAATGATATATGAGTGATTTCTATATATGTTTGACAAAATATCTATGTATTTTGCTTTGATATGACAGCTGTGATATTGATATAATATATTTTTTTTTATAAATAATTCGACTTATATTTTTATGTGATAAATTTTTTTGACTTGCTTTTGACATTGCTGATATTTTTTCAACAGGAGTTGATTTTTATTTGTACCAAGATTGTTCCTAAACTAATTAATGAAATAAATAAGGGATATCATAAAATGTGTTGTTATAGTTTTTAATGAATCACATTTGAATTTTATATATTTCTCCTATAAATCTTTAATCTTCGTAATGTGACAAATAAGATGACGAAACAAACAATAGAATAAAAATTTCTGGAATAAATGGGATTTTTTAATTTCACTTTTGTTCTATTAGTTTGCTAACTAGCTATATTTAATCTGTATTTAAATAAAAAATATAACTTCATTTTTGAAATTCTATCCAATGACTTCTACAAGAATATATAGTTTTCTAAACATATCTTTATTACATTTATTCTACATTTCCACAGATAGATAAGTAAGTGTGTTTCAAATAAGATTGTTCATAAACCCGCGCCATATTGTGACGTCATAGCTGTTTTAACTTTGACAGATTATGATTCTTTTCATGCACAATCTTATTTTAACGCAATTTAGTAGAGATAAAATGTCATTTGAGGACCGCTTATGATTATTTTTTTTTATTTTAAAGCTAATTTTGATTTTACGGTGACATCCAAAGCGACATAGAAATATATAGACAAGTAAGTTGATACATTTACACTAAAATATAGAATTTTGTCTCTTATAATAATCATAAGAAAATTTTTCGGGAGTATTCCTCTCCTTATATAGTCTGTGAACAGTCGTACTAACAAAAAGTACACGTATTAGGAATAATATTAATAAATTTTTAACTAGCTAGTCTTTTACTGTGAAAACAAATCCGCCAATTTGTATTGTAGCATATTTTGATTACAATATAAAACAATAATAATAATTATTATTATTTTATCACATTAAAACAACGCACATAAGAACAAAATAATTTAATGTTGCCATTATTTTTCGAAAAAGAATAAAATAAAAGTAGCTTAAGAAATCGATTTTAAAAATTATCCACCGACTATATATTAGGTCCTTACATATGAAATTGGCGTTTTTCGTACTGGCCACTTTAATCACGAATTTCTCCTCTTTGGTAAGGAATTCCAAATTCAAATTTGTACAGCTATAGACTCATGTATTTGTGGTTCGATGACCGTCATTCACTTGTTTTTTTTCTTCTGTTTTTTCTGGTTTCGTCACTCATTTTACAAAATGGAAAACTTAAAATATCGCATTATTTACGAGTACGAGTTCCGCCGTGGCACTAGTGCTGCGGAAACGACTCGAAGGGTGAATGATGTGTATGGCGGTCGTGTTGCAAAAGAAAACACAGTTCGTTTTTGGTTCCAACGTTTTCGTTCTGGAAATTTTGATCTGCAGAACAAGCCCCGTGGACGGCCTGAGACTCAAGTTGATAATGAAGAGTTGAAGGCTATTGTGGAAGCGGATCCATCGCAAACCACGTCCGAGTTAGCTGCAGGCTGCGATGTTAGTGATAAAACTGTTTTAATTCACTTGAAGCAAATTGGGAAGATTAAAAAGCTTGAAAGGTGGGTACCTCACGAATTGACTGAAGCAAACCGGCAAACGCGCGTCGACTGTTGCGTTACATTACTAAACCGGCACAATAATGAAGGTATTTTAAACCGAATCATTACCTGTGATGAAAAATGGATTCTTAACGATAATCGGAAGCGCTCAGCGCAATGGTTGGATCCTGGCCAGCCAGCCAAATCCTGCCCCAAGCGAAAATTAACCCCAAAAAAGTTACTTGTAAGCGTTTGGTGGACTAGTGCCGGTATTGTTCATTACAGTTTTCTCAAATCTGGCCAGACTATTACGGCTGATGTCTATTGTCAGCAATTGCAAACCATGATGGAAAAGCTAGCGGCTAAACAACCTAGGCTGGTCAATCGCTCCACGCCACTGCTGCTTCACGACAACGCTAGACCACACACTGCGCAACAGACGGCTACTAAATTAGAAGAGCTTCAATTGGAAAGTCTAAGACATCCTCCGTACTCCCCGGACCTTGCTCCAACAGATTACCATTTTTTTCGAAATTTGGATAACTTCTTGCAAGGGAAAAAATTCAACTCCGATGGGGCAGTCCAAATCGCCTTCAAAGATTTTATTGATTCCCGTCCGACTGGTTTTTTTAGTAAAGGGATCAATGAACTACCTATGAGATGGCAAAAGTGCATAGAAAATAATGGTTCATACTTTGATTAATTAAATATATTATATTAAAAAATATTCGACTTTTTGTTCCTCCCATACAAAACGCCAATTTCATATGTAAGGACCTAATATTTAATTACACAATTTAAAAATATTCTATGAATTATTAACATCGATATTTTATTATTTCATATTATTTCATATTATTTTCATTTCTTGACATCGTTTTTAACATTTCATTTAATTAGGCTTCATACGTTATGATCTAAATTTATTTAATATTTACTCATTATTAATACGGAAAAAAAATTAGTGAAATAACTACCATTTTTAACACTTACAAGTGAAAATATAATCTGAATTTTGGCAGTAATTAAATTCTGTGTTCAACTTTACCTTTTTTAAATAAATACCAACAATAATATTTTAGTTGTATGTCAAACACGTACGAAATTTAATGTGTTTATAACGAAATTTATGAACATTGTTTTAAAATGTTTCTTTTTAATGGTTAAATGTTATAATTGGCCTGTATCTTTAAATTATTTTATAGTACGTGTTGAACAGTTTAAATTTTTTAGCCGCGTAAAACATTGCCATCGTGTTATATCTGACAATACTTCAGTAAATACAATTTGAATCATAATTTGCACTTAAACACTTCTTGATTTGATGTTATTTCTCTCGTAGTTCTCTAGACATCTAGAGATTTATAAATTTTACATTTACAGCAGACAAATTACATTTTAAATTATATGTGTAATATTTTCACTATCTTAGAGCTGAACGAGCGTCATCGTTTCCAATTTTTAAATCATGAGCCCTTATAGATATATCTTAATAAATGCAATCTTCAGTGTATAACTTCACCAAACGCTTTCTGGTCGTAAACCACGCCTATTAATCTGTTAATTTGCTCTGGCAAACACTCAAAAAATAACAATACGTTTGTCACATTATGCTTTGAATATTTAATTTTTAATCTGTGACATAAATGTCAAATTTGACACATTGTTTATGCTCGACGCTTATCTTTACTTTGTCACCTAAAGTCCCCTTGATGATTAGTCTCGGAATGGAAAGAGACCGCCTACACCGCCTGCGTCCCAGTCTGCGAGTTCCACTGGACCAAAGCATTCGTCGAAGAATTGCTCCATAGTCTTATGGAGATGCATATACGATCTTTCAAAATAATGCCCCTCATCTGGATAGATCTAGAACAAAGAATTAAATTTTACTATCAAACTTTTATAAATATAATCGATAACTTGGACTCCAAACCCAAAGAAAACAACTGTGTTTTCTTATTCAGAATAAGGAGATTCGCATCTCAAGGGGCAGTTTGTATTCAGAACTTCTAACGTTAACACGTTTAGGCAAATTTCGTTACACGACAGAGATGAAAGATATCTTATCTATATATATAAAAGAAAGTCGTGTTAGTTACACTATTTATAACTCAAGAACGGCTGAATCGATTTGACTGAAAATTGGTGGGCAGGTAGTTTAGAACCAGGAAAAGGACATAGGATAATTTTTACCCCGTTTTATATTTTTTATTCTGCGCGGACGGAGTCGCGGGTAAAAACTAGTACTATATAAATGAAGGAAAGAAGAGAGAGAGAGAGAGGGATATACCTGGTGTGTATACAGCGCCTGTGCTCTGACTAACGCGCGTGCAAGAGCGAGAGCATGGTCTGGTGGTGCGCGTTCGTCTGCAGTAGCATGTGCCAGCAGGACTCGCCGCGGTGGTAGGTTACCCGCTCGCCGCCATACTGCGCCCCCCGCGCCACCCGCTGCTGCGCCACCGTACCGCTCAGTCCAGTATGAGTCTACAACAAACACGCAGTTAGACAACCGTCATAAGTATGAAAACTTGTGAACAACACTATTAATAATACAACAGCAAGAATATAAAGTAGCTCATCCAAGGAGTGTGAATGAGAGAAGTAAAAGAAGATTTCAGCATGGCAAGCTGGATGAATTTGAAACTTGAAATAACTCTACTGTGCTCAGGTCATGGCAAGGTCACCGGAAGAATTGGCTAATTTATATAACCACAGTGTTAAGCTTGTATGATCACTGGCCAGAATGCCAAAGAAGAGTAGTGGTCTTACTATGCCGGCGCAGGTCAGCCAAGGGGGCAACTGCGGCTAGACAGCGTGTCACGTTACGCGCGTCGCCCGCCGCTGCCGCAGCAGCAACCCCGCCGCCATACCCGCGCCCCCACAAGCCTACGCGAGACCCGTCTACCATCTTCAGGTTGTCGCGAAGGTAGCTAAACAAAATTGTAGTAATTGTTCAATTCAGTCATACTGCAGTACTCAGAGTCTATAACTAATTATTAAGGTAGACCCTTCGTATAGATTTAATGTTAGAAATCTACCTCGAGTAAACAAGCTTAAATGTGGCGGTTAGTGTCATATTCTTTGAATTTCTTCTTTCATCAATATCTATTTAAGTAAATTTCCCAGTTATCTCGTAGTTTATTGACTTGGAAATGGTATTGGAGAAATGTTCTCGTGCGTTTTTCAATGAGTTTTGTAGTAATTACCGATAATTTTTTATTCAATGACAAATGAGGACTTACGAAAGTACAGCTATTTGGTCTTCTACATCTACCGACAGCATCTTCTGGTATATTTCTGTTCTTAGCTCCTCACCCTTAGAAAATATTTGAGTCTCTATTAGTGAAAATAATAAACAACACTGGATTTCATAGTCTGGAGGTAAGAAACTTTGATGTGATGGTTATTCTTCTTCTTAGTGATGGTTAAAAAGTTAATTAAAAAGTTTTCTTACCTGTCCTCCAGATCCCCTCGCATCTATCTCAGCCACGATGAAGTTCCTGGCCGAGGCAAGATACCAGCCCCAGTTAGGCTCCCATCGCTCAGTCACTAACTGACCGCCAGGCTCCGCTGAACTGGAACGTTTGTTATTGTTATATATGTTCAAGTATCAAGATCATTCATATTTTAGAAATAATTTGAAATGGTATACATATTGGACAAAGTAATTAAAAAAAGACTTGATATTTTAAAGCTTATTACTCATAATATGTTAATACGAAGGTTAATTCTTGAAATCCTACTCCAGAACTACGAGAATATGAAATTATAATTTAAGATACTGAAGTTGATAGATAAAGAATACTACAACTATTAATATAGCTGTTATTGTAACTCACACATGTAAAACCAGCGGTAACGGCAGGTCATCAGTTTCTCTCAACCCTGGCGGCAGCAGCAGACGAACTCTGGCTTCGCGATGGGCTTGCACCTGGAATATAAATGGTCAATGCCGGTTGGCCTTTGTAGATTGTTCTATACTAGTTGGCATATATGAACATAATATCCATGGCTGAATGTGATTATGGTCGTAGGACCTTAATATATTGAAATTGGAGAGAACTGATCTTTGTGGTGATACATACATTGTACTCAAATCGTATAGATTGGATTTGCTTTATTTTAATCTTAATTCCTTTCTACGTACTCGAATATCTACTTACCTCGACTCTAAAAACTTTGAACTGTGGCGTAGCGAGTGCCGCAAACTTCTGCCTTAGTGGCTGACCGTCCCACAACACAGAGCGTCGCACGCCGTTGGCTGAGCACAGGAAGGTTACTGGAGGACCCGGGCCTAGACATTCCTGTAATTATACACAAACAAATACTTCTGAAACCTTGAGGGGAAAGGCAAAGATTACTTTTTTTTAATTCACTCATGTTTTGATTCTTTATTCTTCAAGGTATAGGATAATAACCGACTACTAACTAGTCAACTACAAACATCTGTCTTGGGATGCCGTGTGAGTGTTAAAGTATAATTTTTCTTCCTAGAATAGATTAAGATTATTTTCGTCTAATCGGCAATTACTCTTTAGATTGTGGTGGGTAAAATGGCCTTGTTAACGTTGTGTGACTTTTTAAACATAATTCCTTTTATCATACCTGTACGTAATAAGAGAAGTTCTTGCTGAATATGACCCTGTTGTACAGACAAAGTGAGGGCAGCGTGTCGTTTTCGTGGGAGATGTGCGGCAGTACTGTGGACGTCGGCCACGCGGGAAGAGACGATGTTGAGTTCTCATATTCCTAGAGGATTAAAACATTTATATATTATATCTACATTATATATAAGCAGGTATAGATAAAATGTAAGGTCATCGAAGAATGGAGCGCGTGTCCTTAATTTGATAGCAATTGCAACAGGTCGACTTTCATAATAGGTACCGGTTTAACACGGCGTGCAAGTTTACTTCAAAAATATATGGATCAATGTCGTACCAATTCGTCAACTGGTGGTTCAGTAGTAAGGTGCACTGCATCAGGCGGCTGATCTTGCGTACATGTGAGACAGTGCGGGGGCGGAGGCCAACTACCGTCAGCCGGCACTGACACGCGGTACAAGTGTCGTTCGCCTGCTTTCTCCGGAGCCGTGCCTATAACGTATCTGTAAAAAGAGTAAAGCTAGTACCTACTCTTCAACTGTAATAATACCTGTCGCTAGCAACTTCGGGCCATATACGTCCAGTCGTTCTGGAATTACGTGGTAATATACATCCATCCATCTTTCGCATCTATATAATGTTACTATGATTTTTAAAACAGAAGAAGTAAAGCAGAACCTACAAAAGTCGTCTTCTCTCGTCCCAGCCGACCAGCTGGGTGATTTCAAAGCTGCCTTGAGTCAAGGTTATTCTGGTCTCAGTGGTCAGTTGCACCGCATGTCGCCAAATGCCGCCCTGGTCGGTGATGGGCGCGGAGGTGAAGACTCCCGCCGGCCCGCCCACGAGGGCACCGCCGCCGCACCAACCGCACTCTTCCACCGGGTCTGCGCCCAAACCCGACCACCGTGTTCCATCTGACTCGTCACGGAATATCTATCAGTCAAACGAAAAAAATATAGAGAATAGCCCTCCAGGTCCATAAAAGATTCCTATTTCTAATGCATGATGCAATGGAAAGGTTTTTATTTGAGGTTGGTCGTCAGCTCAGTGAAATTATTTAGGTCCAAATGTAAGGTTATCTAGATATTAGTTTTAAATCTAGTAGCGGAAGTTGTTGTACGATTGGCCAAGACTTCGTTGGAGTTGACAACATGTTATTCGTTGAGGGGGTTTATTCCCATAGGCAAGGTCGCCAAAGCACAAAGTAGACCAGTGTGTAGGAATTTACTTGACCAGGTCCAGGCCCACCCGCCGCTATAGCGCCTCAGATGATGATGAAGGTTGCCAACTGTTTATACTACATCAAATCTCAAATGTTCTTACGTCCTGACAGTTGTAGTGTACTGCGCTACAGATGCTGATGATTGAAACATTCTGTGGTCGGTTGAGCAGTAGAACTCCGACTTGTTTCTCGGACAACCAACTTGTCCATCTTACGTACCAACCTAGAAAATGTCATAGATTTGTGAAACTACCTATAATGTGTTAATTAACGTGGGTTATTGCAAACATTGTGGACATACTTTTGTCAATTTGCGACGTAAACTGTATAGCGTGAGGGAAAAGGAACTTGGGTGTCTTCAAGCTGACCACGTACACCGTCACCACTGGATTGTTGGTGTTCACCTGCAATTTTAATTACATACCTATTATCTTTTTTATTTTTAGATTAAAGGGGTACCAAAGTCAAAGGTGATCTCTGAAACTATCAATCGGATCAGGTCCATTGTCCAACCGATTCGATGATCTAACCTACCAAATTTAAAAAGTTTGGTAGGTTAGATCATCTTGCACAATAGCGATTTGGAGATTGTTACTTATAGCATTTGTACCGTCTCTTTTAATTTGAACACCAATTATTATAAGTACTTCGAGAAGGGAGGGAATCAGATATGTCTTCGTAGAGTTGTATGGATGAATAGTACCTGCACACTGCTGACTCTAATTAAGGAAAAGGACAGAAAGATTATTAAATGTTAGTTCATACCTTAGGATATCTAAGCGTCTTAATGGTTGGGTACGCGGGTGGTTCTTGCTGGTCCAACCCGTACCAGGGATATTTGTGCTGTTGTACCAGGCTGTCGTTATACGTGACGTACAATAACGTCTGTCCGTCCGGACTGAACCACAACGCACGATCTAAGCGTAGTATTTCTGTCTCATAGAGGAAGTCCGGTACACCATTGAAGATAACTCCGGGAATTCCTGCGTACAGACTTGTATTAAAGACGAAATGTAGATTGAAGTAAGAAGCCCCTGTCGTTCAAAGCCCCTGTCGTTCTCTTAGAAAAGATAGATAGATCTCAGAGATAACAATAACTATAGATGCAAGTGTTACAGCAGTTGAATTTTGTATCAGTTACAGATGGTTGAATTTAACGCCACTAATTCCGAATTAGCGGTCGCTTGCGGCTTGCGTTAGCCCCGAAAGAAGCGGTACCTATTTGTCCACATGCATCGGCTACCTTCCGATGAAAGTCCCGTCAAAATCGGTTCAGTCGTTTCGTTGATTATCCGAAACAAACGCAGATTTGGGGGCAGATCGACAGACAAAAATAAAAAAAATTTTTTTTTTCCTTATAAGCAACACAAACAAGATGTTCGCGTTATATGATTTTTTCGACTTTACATAAAAATACTCCAACTTTATTCATTGTATATATAAAAATAATGAATAAGATTATTACTTGTTCGTCTCTTTACAATATTGTATATAGCTTTAGTAAAGTTTACAAACTAAAAAATTGAAACGATAAAGTTCTATAGTTCAATAAAAATTTATTGAAAATATTCCCTTTCGTAGTACAACAAAAGAAGTTTTTAATTGTTGTATTGTAGCTCTATTGTACTGGAAATTTATAACGCTATCGAGTGAAGAAGTGAAACAATTTCTTTTCTATTGTGAACATAAGAAAAGGTTAACTTGTTACGTTAAAGGGTTTAATAATTTAGTAGCATTATTATAATAAACTATGTACATTTTAAAAAGTTTACTGCAACTAATTTTCAGAAGATTAGAATTTTAAATGCATTTCTACGATAACAATGTAAGGCGATAGCTTGGAAAATCGATGTTGAATTATAAATTTCTTTGTGCTTTTATTCAAGTATCGATCAACTTGATAACATACATACTAGCGAAAGATTACATTACGGTCCGGGTTATTAGGTGTTGAAATAACTTTATCTGACTCAATACTTGTTCATATTTTATAATTATTTCAAGTAAGGATACAAATTAATAGATCAATTAACATAAAATTATAGATCTACAGTTCAATGCACAAAAAAGAACATTTAAATAAATTCACATAAAATTTTAACGATGAATGACGATGGGGATTTGAACCCCTTAGCGCTTAAGCCCCCTTGAATTCACCAATGGATACACTATAAATTGTCATCTACCAAAATAATTGTACCTGTATTAGTAATCCTACAGACGAGGGTCTTTAGTATGCGGGGTTTGTAGTAGATATCGTTGTCATGCACGAAGACCAAACTAGACCCGACCGGAGACCACTCAGCGTACTGCAGCAGTGGAGCAGATCGATCGTCTTCAACTGGTGATATTGGTATTTTATTCCTGAAATAAATAAAAAAAAAAGTCGTTCTAATAATTTAAGCTTTAATCAATTGATCAGATCATAACCAACCGAAGTTGTCGTATCAACCGACTGGACTATTTGAAAAACGATGTATGAAACATTTTAGTTTATGTATTTTTGTTCAAGCGTGTAACAATCTTCAGCTCATTTTTATTTTCACAAAACAATTCTTTTATTTTATGTGAATCGGAAATCGTCCAATTTCTTAGATATGTGTGAGGCTTATTAGGTTTCTGTGGTTTTTCCTATTATTATTTTTGATACGTGTTAACAAGTACTTTATGACTTATTAACCAACCTAGTGATGACGTCATAAACGTGGTAGCGGGCCAGCCGAGCATGTCTCCAGCCGCGCCGCACGTCCGATATGAGCAGGACAAACTTCAGGTCTGCTGATACTTTGAAGTCTACTGCGTTCAACTCCCTCTGGTGGAACAAAATGTACTTTAATAAATATACAAAAAACATTTTGCGTTATGTTCTAATTTTTTCCATAACGAATTTAAAAAATGTATTGAATTGAAACGTGACAATTTTCTAAGGCTTATCGAAAGTTGTTGTCAAAAACATACATACATACATACAAATATTTTTGAACTTCGTTATGGAATCGCTTAAGAGCACAGGCACTTTATCTGGTGGAGCTGGGCCGGTAAGAGAGGCGCTGCTGTCGTGATCAGTTTTGTCAGAAAACATGTAAAACTTAGACATAGTACGACAAAGTTTTACTGACACCTTATTTAATTGATTTGGTGAGGGGCGCTAGTGTGTTATGTTGTATAGTGTGTAATTTACTTTGACTTATGGCCACAGAGTCAGATAACTTTATCGGTCTATAATTTTAGAATTAAAAACCTTAGTATTAGAATTGTTGAAATAACCAAATATCGTATTTATAATTCTTTTCTCCGATTATTTTAGTTTCCAAATAAATTTCCAGTTCAACACGTCGACAATACATCCAACATTCAAGTAACTGATAAATGACGTGATATTTTCACGTCGGTCAACTCAATAGATTCTGTCAGACCTATATTATGTAACAGAGAGTATTCGGAAACAATTCGTTATACCCTGGAGATACATCGCTTACTTATCGCAAACATTTTTTAGGATGTTAACGTGGTAGGCTTGTAAGATAAACTGAGGCAAAAAATGGACCGAATTTGTTTTGGGAAGGTGGTTTTATTTTATTGGCGAATAAAGAACAGAACAATACAATACACAGTTCATTAACAGACGCACGCATAGCCGTTAATTGATCGCTATGGGATATCCTTAATGTACATTAAGTAAGAGGTATCTTTAGTACAACATAAATATCACCCGTAACCCAAAGGGTTAGACAAATATTACTGATATTCATCTGGCGCGGTCTTAGCACATATGTCTAGCTTCTTCCACATTCAGATATCAGAAATCTTCACTAAGTAAGACTCTGAGTGTGGCAGTTAAGCTTATATCTCCACAAATAACATGCATGTCAACATCACTTTAGTATTTTACTTATTGTACTATACATTGTATTAAGAATAAAAAACTTTTTTTTTATTTACAGTGACCTAGATATTCTTAGAATGTATTGTTTGTAAGCTACAAAATGTAGTCAATACATTCAGATATACTCCTAGCGTGTTATCACGATGCGAACGTATTCTCTACAAATGTTTTCTATACCTCCGACTATCACACCGTAACGATCATTTTTCATGCAAATCTTTTGTTTTTTTATTACTAGAATATGCTTAAGGTTATTTGAAATAGGATATATGTTAGATTATGTGGATAATATTTAGATTTCAAAATTTGCTGATTATGCAAAATAAAAGATCTCATAACCATTGTTAATGTCAACAAATTTTATAATATCTACAAATAAAACATATAGTATATCTATATATATAAAAGAAAGTTGTGTTAGTTACACCATTTATAACTCAAGAACGGCTGAATCGATTTGACTGAAAATTGGTGGGCAGGTAGCTTAGAACCAGGAATAGGACATAGGATAATTTTTACCCCGTTTTCTTTTCTTTTCTTTTTTTTTATTCCGCGCGGACGGAGTCGCGGGTAAAAGCTAGTATTATATAACTAAGGGTATACGTAAAATCTAGTATTACCAAAAAATATTAGGTGAATAGAACCAAATAGCAATAAATATGTTATATTTTGTTCATTACAGTGTAATAGACTGCCATAGTTTTACGAGAAGTCAGCAGTAATAACGTTTTTCCTGATATATTGTGATCGTGATCGCGATACAAATGCCAAACTCTATTGTATTAGACCCCCATTTTAATGATGTCAGTTAATAATATTACAAATATTTTATTTAACCATATATTTTTACTTAACTCAATGTTGTTTAGTACAATTGAGGATAGAAAAGCGCCTGATGGAATTCCAAAAAAATAAAAACTTGAGAGATGTCAAGGGACACCCGGATGGAACGAAGTTCCTTTCAATTAATTAGTGAAGGAATTGTAATAATTTTTTTTTTATTTTTTTTTTAAGTCGCGACACCACACTGTTCAATGCGAAATAGAAATGAAAATATCTGGCTTGCTTTCTATAAGAGAGAGAGAGACAGACAGAGAAACATGCGACGCCGCAGAGCTTACAATAGCTTACTATAGCAAAAAGTGTCGTGACAACTTTTCGTAAGAATTTTTTCCGTCTAGCCCCCTTTCACAACGCGCGATAAGGAACTTCGTTCCAATAAATGTTATTGCTTGAATGTTTATAAATAACATTATGATATTCCGGGGACAAATATGAATCGAATAATACTTCCTACGTCAAAATTTGATTAACCGTTTATACTGCAAAACATTGTAATGGCGTACATTCGTATTACTCTCATGTCAGTAGATTAAAAGCACAATTACATGCTTTATAATGTTTTACTTAAATATTCGATTTTTTTTGTATTCACTAAATTAGTTATAAAGCTTTATTCTTAAGTTAACGGGCTATTTTAACGTGTTTAGACCGAACCATTAATTTTGCTAATAAGTACTAAAACGGCGAAGATTTTGACATATTACTTATAATTTTATTAATTGAGAAGTCTGCTTCGGTCCGCAAAGTTCTGCCATGAAGTATAATATTTTTACGAGATATGGAATACGTATTAATTATTTTACAATTAAATTAGCTGTTGCCCGCATATTCGTAGGTGTAGATTGAAAAAATTAGGCTTAGTTTCTCCTGTAAACATTAATAAAAGGCCGGCCAAAAAAGGTCTAGCCGTTTTGGAGATTAACCTGAACAACTTAGCAAGGCAACCGACTTTAAAATGGCAAATAAATCATGTTCAAATAGAGACACTTGACTACAATTGTTATTAAAATAGCCCCTTAGTGAAGATGTAATTGACAAAACTTGAGTAAAATTGCTTAAGTTACCATAACTCTGATTTGCAGTTGATTAAATTAAGAAACGACCGTAACAAAATGAGTGCAACATATTGTAGAAAAAAATAGCGTAAAAATGTGATTCCTGAAAAACTCAATATATATTTTCTGCTTTTTTAATATTAAATCAGGTCACGAAATATTTCTTTCAAAGATTTTACAATACGTAAACTGTTAGAAGAAAAGACTTTGTTTTATCAACAAAAACCATTACTTGTACTCACAATAGCTGGCTGGATGAATGAATAGCCTCTAAATGTGTCTTCAATTCGTTTGTGTTTATTCGAAGGCATTCCTATATTATTCGACAGCGATAAATTTCGATAAAACGTTCGACTTATATTCGACAAAGCTTTCAATGGGGCGCATGTTACACCGTAGTATAAGCTTTTACAACATCTTTGATAGACTTCATGAGATTGCTAAATGTTTAATTTGATTATTTAACCGTAGGATTTTACTGAAAATACAAACAGACAATAATATATTACATAATAAAAAATATATTTTTATCCTTCTTATTCGAAATGATAAAACAGAGATAACAATGTTTTGTAATTTTTTATGATTGTGTATTATTAATTGACAGAAAAAGTCACTCTTTAATTTACTTAGTATTTTCTATCGATTATTCTATGATAACATTTTGTAGAGTACAATCTGTTACAAATATTTTTGTTCGCAACGGTGTGATAGTCAGTCGACGTCACGTCACGCATGCCCGGGGATTTATCCATTTCCCATACTGATATTTCCGTGCCCTGTGAGTATACAATTTATTTGCGGACTGAGTTAGGAACTTATAACGCAAAGTTATATTTGTTGGAATATGTTACAAGTTTGGTCTTTACGGATGTTTGTTTTTGTTTTATTATTGTGTTTTTTTTACAGTAAAGACTTTTTGTTATTTTTGTTTTTCAAAGCGAATATAAAGAATGACAATATGTTTCTATTGAGTTTTTGTTGAGATAAGCATAAAATAGATTTTAACGCATTTACTGTTGGTTTCTGAGACCAAAAACTCTGTATAAATATCGTCATCCCTTTCATTATCTTTAGGTGGTTATAGACTAGAGCATTTACTTGTAACAAAACAACGAGCCTGTTGGCGACGAAAAAGTCATTTCACTATTTCAAGAATTAAGGCGGCAGATGCAAGAAGGAAGAACAATGGGCTCATTTTTAAAGGATTACCAAAAACGAATTTTTATTATTGGATAGTTCGAAATGAACAATCGAAACGAATATTTGAAAGACGAAAGTGCAGGCAACATCAGCTATTTTATTGCCGGCTTTCCGATAGTTACTTTTTGGTTTTAAAATGCTATGGAAACGAATTCTTCGTTTCTTGAAATTCAACAATAGAGCAAAGGAACAGCCGCGCCGTGGAAGCCATAAAAGAATTAAAGTTTTATGGCACTAATTTTACAATGGCTTGCAATGTGCAAGAACCGCGGGACAAGATGTTTTGAGAAATATTATTATGCGTAATACAGTGAAATGAATATGTGAATATGTGTCGAATAACGCCAAAGTATTCGTGCTAGTGTAATGTAAATGTGTCGTCACAGTATCCGCGCTAGTATATCGTGTGTGTAACGCTATCTGTGTACGAATGTATCGCCAGTCGTACTCTTAAACATATGTGAGTATATTTGTAATGGTAACTTCAATGTTAATTATGTATCGAGTCAGTTTTAAATGTTGCATGGTTAACCTATATATTATTGAGGAAGTATATTTTGTTTTATGGATTGGTTAAAAATTGTTATGTAAGTTGTCGTACCGTATGAATGTTATGTATTATCCCACTTGCTCTTACATTTGGTATGATATTATATGTGCTCTATTACGTCTAGAATAAATATTATAGTTTTATGGTCTAGACGTAAGGATAAAGTATCTGTATAAGTGAATCACGTATGTTTGTATTTTAGTATATATGTCAATGTGTATTTTCTGATGATTTTATAATTTTGTGTGATTTTATAAATAAAGATAAAACCAAAGGGTTGGTCCAAGAACGTTGTGGTCCGAGCGCTAACCGAGAGCCCCTTCCTCGGCTTTAGCGGGCTATAAATATGGCGCCTTACGGCGATATCTCACAGTCGCAACTCAGCCTCTGTCGAGACCACACGCGCTTAACTCACCCCGAGGAATTTCGCTTTTACTAAAGTGTTTTTTCTCTGGCAACGTTTGCCGTTTGTTGGTCCGTAGTAGCCGCTTTTGCTACTTCTCTGCGGATCCTGGACCGGTGTTACCGGCGCAAGGTGAGGATCGAGTTGCGTGCCGCGAGGTGCAATACGAGATTCTCGCTTTGTTTAATCGCACCGGTCACCCAATTGGGAGCTTGTCCCAGGCGGCGGCGGGTAGTGCCTTTCAGGTGCTACCTGGCTTCACGCAGCCGAAACAGAGCCGCTCTATGATATGTTGTTGTTTATCACCCTCTTACGAACCAGACGTGCTTTGGAAGCTATGCCTTTACCTGTATCATATCATTTGTTAAAACGTTACATTACATAGAGATGAGATAATGCTCTAATGTATATTCATCTTTTGACTAACAGAGATAACAATGGGTTTTAAATTCGGATTTATATCCAGATATCCACGATTAGATTAGACGAAAGTATGGCATTATCACATTGCAGCGGAGAACCAAGATAGTGATGTTAGGGGAAGAAAGAACTTGACCCCATTTGGCTTCTGTTTGCCTTTTTGAGGATAAAATAAAATAGACAAATGAATTGTAAATGGTACAATTATGGATAGAGTTATACTTACGAATGTAGAGTTATTCATAAGCAGTCTGGTGGTGTAGTTACGCACGTTGAACAAAGTAAGTCCGCCCCAACGGTCTCGGAATACTAGCTCCTCATCTGTAACAATCAATCAATAAATAAATAAGGAGCGACGGAACAACGGATGTTTTTTTTTTGTGACTGAGCAGTCACTGTTTGCCTTGAAGAGGCATTTACAGTTTCATCCGGCTGCAGTTGAGGTGGCCGGGCGATGGCGCTTAGAAACAACGGATAAATCACATTGTTTTATTTTTTTAAAGTTTAAATGCCAAGTACGTGGTATATAACCAATTGGCATCATGAAAAAAAACATAATATATCATTCTCAAAGGCCAGCAACGCATCTGCATTTCCTCTGGTGTTGCGGATGTCCATGGGCGTCAATGATCACCTTGGTGTTCCCGCCGCTCGTTAGTCCCCTTCTCTTATAAATAAAACAAAAAAGTGATTGATCGGTTTTAGTCCTGATACTGCTCAAATGCTCAAATTATTACTGTTAGTACTGACTAGACACAGAAGTGGAGACAGTGGTCAAAAGGTTGCCATTTAGTATGATTTAGTTCGTATAAAATATATTGCTTCTTGAATCGTAAAATCTCGTCTTTCGATAGAAGCATTATCTTAGTTTTACTTCTTATTAATATTATAAATGCGAATGTTTGGATGGAAGATGGATGGATGTTTGTTTGAAGGTATCTCCCGAACGGCTCAACGGATCATAGACATAGTCTGGAAGAACACATGGTCTAGTATTTTTTTATTTCCCTAAACAAATTTGAATATTCATTATACGATAGAAATCTTAATTCTTATTAGTATTTCATACATATATAAAGTTATTTTACAACAAAGTAAAGTAAGCACAGTAAACACGTCAGGAAGGAGGTATTTGTCACTCTGCGGGAGTCCGCTATCCATCACGCGAGTTTTACTCCAACATAAAATGGCTTTTCCTTATAAGATACACACGGTCGTAAAGATTGTGACATACCTAGCTCACGTTTAAAGTTTAGAATTTTCTTATTGTGTTTATTTTTTTAATCTTTCAGGTTTTTCAGAAATTTGCTTGCCTGAAAAGAGCGTTTTTTTTTTGGGTATATTTGTGACATAATCTTGTATAGTCTAAATCTATATATATAAAAGAAAGTCGTGTTAGTTAGGCTATTTATAACTTAAGATCGGTCGAACTGATTTAGCTGAAAATTGATGGGGAGATAGCTTAGAACTAGGAGACGGACATAGGAACTTTTTTTTTTTTATCTTGTGTGCATTTTTTTTATTCCGTGCGGACGGAGTCGCGGGTAAAAGCTAGTTTGATATATTTTGAAGATTTAGTGCCATTTGTTTCATATTCTTTCCTTAATAGTTTTACCGCAGATTTAATAGAATGTGTACAAAAAGAGTCAAAATGGTGACTTCTTTTCAAAGTGCCATCATATTTTAAAGGTCAGCAATCATTAGGGCAACTTGTTCTCTGTGAAATGCGAACGGGTGCTCTTTCCGAATTATAAGCGTAGTTTGTTAGTACGATGTTCATCTTAAACTTACACTTGGCTTTTCTTTGATCTTATTACAATGAGCAGTAGCACTTTGTATTTTGTGTTTCTTATTATGTGGCTTATTGTGACAATTTTTGACTAATTCAGTTATTTTTGGATACTAGATATTGTATACGTTTGTTTTATCCATCCTATTCACAATCATTACTTTATCCGATTCTCCATTCAATTAACCAAGTGTATATTGAAAAGGTATTTACTAAGTTAGAATGAACCAGTTTTTTGTTATATCATCACTTAAAATGAAATGGGATCAAAATCTCGTTTATTCTTTTAAAAATATAGATATTAGCGTAAAAAATATAGACAGTGTTTCAAATAAATATTAGCTTAAACATACGTCAACCTTTTTATACCCTGACTCTAGATGTCAGCGCGGATTTTTGACAAATCATGGTTATTGAAACATTATTATACGTAGACTTGCGAAATGCTATCTTTACCAATAAAGAAGTTCTTACACCGAAAGTTTTGTGGTGATACATATTTATGGTTAAACATAAAACCACGTTGATGTCAATAATATCAATCAGTCAAAGAGTTATACAGGTTTAACTAAACAGTGTCTAACAGCATTTTTTGGAAATATAGTATATGTTCTACATTCTTATGAGCAGTGTGTTCGTATCGTTTGTACGTCACTTGTCGTGGAAGAGTGATGGCGCGGTCTAATTGAGATTTAATACACGAGCTTGCGTTCAATCGGACATTAATGGAAAAAATATTGACCTAACAAGATTACTGCGCCATATGTCGACTTAGAAACTATACTGTAACATGGCAATAACTTTACGAAGCTTAAGTAATTGCCTTTTTCCCAACTGACAGGAGGTTAATGCTTTTCAGACGAATGTATTTTTTTTTATTATGACCTCCTCTAACCTTTAATTGGTTGGTTTCTGAGACCAAAATCCCTGTATAAAACATATCATAACCTGGTATCTTTGACAAAACAGACATAATATGTTTTAAACGGACTTATTGGTTTCAGAAACGTACGGTAAATCAGTTTTGATAAATGTGACGTCATTAGATTCGCATCCTTCATTAAAAAATTTTAATAAATTAATTTAAATTCGTTTACAAAATAACTTATTGCGTATAATATTAATTGAATTGTACTATACGTGCGAAATAACATAAGACTGTACTCTTATGACGACACAGCGTATTCTTTTTTAGATTTTTTAGATTTTATGGACCATAATCATCGCTTTTGTATTTATGAAAAACTTGCATTTAATTTACAAAGGTAATTAATATCATATTAATCAATTACCACAGACTAATTGAATGCCCTTTTATCACTTTAATGAATATAAAGTATGCAAGAGTATTCAATCATACATCTATATTACTGATTTATTAGTCATGTTTTTGCGCCTACAGTTGCCCGCTTGATTGCGTGAACTATGTAAACAATGGAAATGTTTATTCAATACGCGATTTGCTTGTCGATTGGAAATACGTGAGAGTTGTATACATGTGCTGACGAGCATGCGTGCATGCTGGTATTGATGAATGCATGCATGCGTATTGCATGCATATGTGTTCAAAGAATTTAATTCGCTTATCCACATTGTATCGAATATAACAGTCACTATAAAAGCCATGATTTAGCACATTGGTGTGACATATTTTCAATCATGAAATGACATTTTTCTGGCAATTATGAAAATATAAAAATTGTTTATACGTGCCTTATTATTTTTAGATAAATCGTAAATGGATTGTGTATACTCTTTCTCTCTCTCTCTCTCTCCCTAGCTCGTATCCCACATGGTGGTGGGGTCGGCTTTCCCAATCAGTTTCCTCCACCTCGCTCTGTTCTCGACATCTTCATCTGAGACTTGGCACTCACTCATGTCTTTTATGTAGTAGTAGTAGTAGTAGTAGGGGCTCAGTTCTCCGCAACTCCACGACAAGCGCGTATTTTGCGTGTCTTTTATGTATACTCATTTCTTAATATTATTTTTTTAGGTTCGGACAAAATGAAATGAACAATAATTCGCATAGAGCTGAAAATTGGTACGTGAGCCATGAAAAATCTCCTTGGCGCAGTAATTTAAATTTCTATTTTATACTTCTATTAAAAATAGTAGATCTGATTTCATTAGAATTTAACTGCATTGTAATGCCATTTATTAGTATATAATAAAAGCAATAACTATATATCTTATCTCATGTATTTATCCCATACTAATCTTACTAATATTACAAATGCGAATGTTTAGATGTTATAAGGTATCGCTAGAACGGCTAAATGGATCTCGATTAAATGTGGTATATGTAGATGTAGAACACAGTCTGGAAGAACATGTAGGCTATTAAGTTTTTTTAATTCCGCGCTGATGGAACAGCGGGCGACAGCTAGTAATCTATACATCGAATGATATATTTTTTATTATTTTTTTTTACTTGTAGATTTTAAATATTGATTTAATGAAGGAATAAACATGGATTTAATTTAAACATAATACATAAAAACTAAAATATGTCATTAAAAGGTGTCCCTTTATGTGTTCCGAAGATACTGGCAGCGTTCCCCCTTTGAATGGCTAGAATTCTTAGTCCGAGGTAGCTGCCAGCTCTTCGGTCTCCTGTGATGTCGACTCCTGTTTCAAACATTTTTTAAAATTATATTCTGAATATTACGACGAGTTAAAAAGATTTGCTATATCTTTTAAAGTACCGCTTTTTGCTGGTTACTTTAAATTTAAACTACATTAAATCTAAGGCTGATTCTAAGTCAGTGCGGTCAAAATGGATGTCATTAATTAAGGTCAGTTCTACACATCCCGGTCAGGCGATAAATTTAAGGCTGTCACAAACCGTTTACGAGCTTTATGCCTTTAGTGTGAATTTAACTTGTTCTATAAATTATTTTGAATAGCTGCCAGTAATTTTACATGTGATTTCTTGCTTTTCTGTTTAGATTCTTTCTATTATTTATTTTTACAATTATCAAAATTGGACTGTACGTAATATGAAACAAAAAAAATTACAATTTTGACAGGATTTTGACGGGAAGCTGATGATGCATTCGTGCTTATTGTAGGCTTATTTTACTTTATTTTGTCTAATTTTATAATATAAACAACATTCATAAACTGTCTCAAGTAATTGCGTGAAAGATGACATGATCAAGAAGGGGGTGACAGAGATGACGACAGACAGATTGATTTGGAGGACGGAAACCTGGTGCACCTACCCTCCGTAAGTGGGACAAGGTCAAGGAGATGATGATGATGAAACTGTCTCAAGTAGTCGATTATTTATGTTACCGTAAGTTTCCATTGTATATATACCTTAACAAAAATTAACATTTTAGATTACAATATTAGAAAAATAATTCTCTGATTTTTAAATTAATTTGAGAGGGTTGATGACTATTATCACACATATTCCAATATATATCTTTATTGACAGTTATCTTGGCAAAGAAAACCGAAGGTTAAGGTGAAATATAAGTTTTCTTTTACTTTGTACTGCTCGGTGTAATTTAACAATTAATAAAGCCAGTAAATTGGAAATCGCAATCGATTTAATTGAAAGCTATCACTCTGATAGATCGGGCGTGATTGTTGCGCTGCGTTGAATTGAAAAATCAATCAACGGATACATATTGGAAAATTCAATTTATTTTGAATACCGATAGTAACTATGTGAAGTGGGGTAAAATTCTACGACGATTTATTTGTGACGAAGATTTAAAAGTCAGTTAGTTTGTTCCTAGGAAATGGATGTCCAATGAGGGGCTGAGGAAAGTAAACTACGTTGATAAACATAGCGACCAAAATTGACCAAATTGATACTTTTTGGAAGGAATTGAACCCACGACTACAAAAGGGTAGGACGTAGTTTTATCCAATTAGGCTACTAGTGCTTAAATCTATACGTATAATAAAATTGGAGTGTCTGTATGTAATATCAATGATAAAATTATATTTCGTACAAATTATGTACTTCCGTTGCTGATAACGAACAATTTTATAAGTTTCTGTCTGTCTGTCTGCCCGCAAGGCTGTATTTGTTTTGGGTAATCTCGGGAATGACTGGATCAGATTTTTTAAACAGGACTTTGATGGAAAGGTAGCTGAGGCACGCGCGAATTTTATAGGCTTATAATTCTGCGCTGACGAAGTCGCGGGCGACCGCTAGTATACTATGAAAATGAATAAATTGTTAGAGTACTCATTAAACTCTTAATCCTTTTTAAAGTTTAATAGGGAAAAATATACATCAAAAGGCTTACATCAAACAGTGAATTTTTAAAAACTTACAGAGTACCCTCTTCACAAACTACGCTGCCAGTACTTAAAACTTCACCAAGGCCTTTATGAAAACTTTATTATTAGCCAAATGTAAATATCTATTTTCTTTTTTTCGTAAACATAAAACTAGGGTTGTTATTGACAATAAAAAGTTATTTGCCAAAAATTTCTTAATGTTTTTTGTTGGCTTTCTACACTCTTTGTGAGGTCGGTACACAAAGTTATATATAACTAGCTGTCGCCCGCGACTCCGTCCGCGCGCAGTTAAAAAAAGAAAAAAAATGAAAAATAGATGTTGGCCGATTCTCAGACCCACTGAATATGCTCACAAAATTTCATGAGAATCGGTCAAGCCGTTTCGGAGGAGTACGGTGACAAAAACTGTGACACGAGAATTTTATATATTAGATTTAATGTTTTGGCTTAATTTTTACGTCCGCCGCCAGTCTGTAGCCAACACTACTTGTATTAGTTAATAATAAAAAAAACAAATGAAAGCGACAGACTGCAATGTATACGAATGGACTCCAATATTCTACTAAATCGATGTAATTGTGTAGGCTATCTGAAACTGTAGCTTAAGCGATTTCTATATCTGAGCATCCTTTCAGTGGAACTGCACCTTATCACACCGGCTTGGAATGAAAAATGACTTTAGTTTGTTTTTTTTAGCATCGCCGAATGGATTTACGTTGCAATCCGTGAATTTATTGCCGCTGAGAGAATTGTTTCGTCAATCTAATATACTTTGAATTTATCGTTGCATTGTTATTTATTTTACAATTGCATTTTATTTAAGAACAGATTTTTCGTTATAGTGAAATTCATTTTACGAACCAATGTAGAGCGTTTTGTATGATTTGATTTATTGAAATGAAAATCGTAAGATAAAATTTGAATAGCTCAATGATTTAAAGTACGGATTGCAAAATAGATTCACAGACTATATTGAAAGATAAAAAATAAAAAAGTACAAGAGTACTCTTTGTTACCTTTTTTGATTCTACAATTTAAAAGCAAAATTAACAGATACAAATTAACGTAAAAGTAATAGGAAATTAAAGTCGAGTAATCTAAGAAGTCTTTTGCAAGTTGCAAAAAACGAAATTGAAATTTAATTACAACTTTCTCGCTAGTCACAAGGCGCGCTGTGAAAATGTTTGTTCAGAGTACTGGCAAGTTTTCTTTTGACAAAATCCGCTCGACTTTCTTTTCCCCTTCACGTTACGAACATGTGACGTTAACGAGGTAACTACTCAGATTGAAGTTTCACTTTGTATTTGTTTTTGACGTTAACTGAGATATGCAACGTTGAGTTTACACTATCTTAAAACTTGTGTTAATATTATTACCATCCTTCCGATTCTTTCTGGCGAAAAAAGAGATAACAATAATGTTATTATACACGTGTTTCACTAGTTAAAATTTACTGTAAAAGTAAAGAATATCTTATAAAAGTTAAATGCAAAGAGGATTGAGTCTTTGAACGATTGTTACAGGCTGTATCATTTTTAGATTCTCCCTCACGGTGGCCTTTTGGTGGCCGGTATGTTCAAGGAGATTTTACATATTTTTGGTGAAATGGCATTAATAGTAAAAAAGGAGAATTTAAAACGTAGAAAAAAGAACACATTATTAATGTCATTGTATTTTTAGTTGTCTTTTCTATTCATGTTTCTCAATATACGCTTCTACAATTTTTTTTATTTTATCTACATATATAAAAGAAAGTCGTGTTAGTTACACTATTTATAACTCAAGATCGGTCGAACTGATTTAGCTGAAAATTGATGGGGAGGTAGCTTAGAACTAGGAGACGGACATAGGAACTTTTTTATCTTGTGTGAATTTTTTTATTCCGCGCGGACGGAGTCGCGGGTAAAAGCTAGTTTTAAATAAAATAACAAGTCACGCTTAGACGCATTTCGTTACATGATAGAGATGGAAGATGTAATATAGTGACAGGAAAAAGGAGAGACGAACACAATACAAAGTACATTAACTATTAAACATTTACTTACTTTAAAATCGTTTTAATCTTACAAGAAGATAAAACATAACTGTTTAAGTACAGAAAATAACTTTACAAATTGTTTTATCATTAAATTTGTAATTTAGTAAATTACTGAGATACTTGAGTAATATTAATAAAAGCAGATTTATCTTAAATCTAATAACGTTATACAGAAACATGCAATCTAGGCCGTAGCGTAGAAAACGCATTACTTTAATAGGATTTACTTCGTCGTATTTACGAAGATGTCAACGCTTCTGATGTTATTTATATAATTTATTCGTTAAAGGTTCTTGAACTTTAAATATACTATATGACATAAATGTCCGACATAAATGTCTATTAATGTCTGTAATATTTACATATGTACGGATTTTACACCGTGGCTTAAGTGATGCTGATTCTCGAGTCTTAATAAATACAATTAGAGACTGAACTCGTGATCATCAAATGTAGACATTTGATGTATACACTGTGTGTACTCGTAATCTGACCGTACCGTAACATTTTTGTTTGGTCAAGCTAGTGTAGCTGTAAAAATCAATTTTCATTGCCGAAATACCGAAACAAAAATTATTGATTAACTCTATTTGTTTTTCAAACAAAATAACAGAAAAGAAGTATAATGTAATGATTACATGAAAGAGGAATGATATAATTATGTTTTTGTAGAAGTTTTTTTACAATGGAAACTTAACTAATGTCTACAGAATGTCGAAAAATGGAATAATAAACATAAACACATCTATATATATAAAAGAAAGTCGTGTTAGTTACACTATTTATAACTCAAGAACGGCTGAATCGATTTGACTGAAAATTGGTGGGCAGGTAGCTTAGAACCAGGAAAAGGACATAGGATAATTTTTACCCCGTTTTCTATTTTTTATTCCGCGCGGACGGAGTCGCGGGTAAAAGCTAGTTAGTATATATATTCGAAAAAAGCATTGCTTAGTGCTTACAAATGCTAACGTCTGAATATTACGCTTATGATATTGTAAGGGCATAAGCGATACTTCCACCGAGCTTTACGGGATTGTTCTAAGGCGGGGCACCTTGAAAGCTTTCATAGAGGGTATTAGAGTGCTATTAAGTGTTGGTCTTCTCTTTAAGCGGCTCTTTGCTGTAATGGCCGGAACGCAACGAGGTTAAGTATCAAAGAACACAGAGTAAGCGGTTAAAGTGAATGGGGTACGTGGTATTAGACTTAATTATTTTTATGGTCACTGTTGTATAATTCGTAGGCTTTGCTACGGCGTAGCCTTATGCAACTTGGTAGATCTTGTAGGGGTATTCTTCGTATTAAGGTACGGTGTAGCTCATGGCATTATCGTAGACCATGATCGGCGTGCTACCGTCCTATTTCGTAGAACTAGCTACGGCGTAGCTCCTTGAAATGCTGTATAACTTGCTATGCTGTAGCTCTTTACTAATTTACATGTTACAGTAGTCTTTGCTACGGCGTAGCATCACAATATTTCGAAAACATTGCTGCAACGTAGCTATATATTGTATAATAGCTCACATGAAAGTACGAAATACATATATACACGATCGTCTGAAGCTTCCGGAAATGTTACGACCAAAACTTTGCAAGAAGTATGTTTCATACTCAAGTGCAAACATTCACCAAGACAAAACTTACGTAATAATAGTAGAGCCTACACCGCTGCCAAACAGATCTTGTAAACTTCCCATTGGTTAATATTGTTATGAAATATCTCGCTCGGGAAACTGATAACTTTTGTTTTGTAATTTGTAGCGAAGTTATGCGAAATGCAGATTGTAAGTTATACTACGGTATTTTAACTTGCTTCAATAACTAAGTTAATTCAATATTTTCAAACTAAATTAAATTTAGAACTAAATTAAATTTTTAAGAATTCGTATAATATTAATGACAAAGGCATACTTAATATATTTATCTTACTAGTCCTACTTACTAATATTATAAATGCGAATGTTTGGATGGATGGATGGATGTTTGTGTGAAGGTATCTCCGGAACGGCTCAACGGATCTTCATGAAATTTGTCATAGATGTAAAGCATAGTCTGGAAAAACACGTAGGCAACTAATAAAGTTTTTTTTTATATTTTCGGACGGAGTCGCGGGCGACAGCTAGTACTTAATAAATTCAACAAATAATAAATACTGTTTATATGCGATAAACTTAAAAATCTGTTTTCTAATAATTTTACCAGCTTAGTAAGTTATATCATAGGTTTTAGTAAGGCATTATACGCATTGGCTGTAAAATAACTCCGATTATTTAAGGACGCATAAAAGACAAAAATTATAACTTATGAATGAAAAATGTTTAATTGTAACAAAACGTAGGCAGAAACGTTATATGAACATCAAGGCTAGAACGGATGAGGAACTACGTGATCTGAATTATTATTTGTCACAATAAAATTTCAAAATAAAACATAATCCAGGAAATTTGAACCAAGAAGCAGATTATTTAACAAGGAATCCGGTTCTAGGACCGGTTCTAGGTATCTCAAAGGCCGGCAACGCATCAGCGATTTCTCTGGTATTGTAGATGTCCATGGGCGTCGATGAACAACTCTTCATCTCTTATAAAAAAAAGAGATGCCAAGTTTTTAGTGTTATAAAAACTTAAATCAATCATGCAATGAACAAAAAGATAAGTGGATGGATTCTCACTTCGGTGTCAGGTGTTACCTTTGCAGTGTGGCATGATGCCAGCAGACTGTCGTTGAAAAACTTTTGATGTTTCTGAGCATTACTTCCGCGGTCGACAAGTGCGGAATTGGTTAGTAATTTATGTTTGCTGGTAAAATATCTTTGGTTTAAGTAAAATAAGGTAGTTTTGTTTTTAAACTAAATATTTAATGAATAATTAAACCACATATTATGTTGTATATTTTTTAAAAATAATATTTATATTATTAAAATTATAATAAAAATATTGATTCAAGTTTTTTGAATAGAAAACATTATCTTATTCTGTAAAATTCTTGAAATAACTGCTATAACTTTTTCTTGATTTAAGAAGCTTGACTGATGAAAAGTAATAAATACCCTCATGTAAAAAAAAAAAAATTCATTTTATCAAATACATTTTTCCCTTTTTGTAAAGAACTGCTTCTATTCTATGAAAGTGCACATAATATTATTCTCAAACAAGAATCTAGTAAGGAATTTTTGATATAATCTACACAAGAATTGCTTCGCTGTTGCTGGAAATTCTTGCGTCAAACAGCATTTTTCTAGTTCACAAAGAAATTGGCTTTTACAATTTACAAAGGATTCTTTGACCTGAGGAGATTGTAATCGTCCGCTATTGTTGTTTACATGCTGTTATTTTTTGCTTTTCAATAATTTGGTACCATAAGAGTAGTAAATAGTATATACGTAATTCAGTTTTTTAATATCATAAGGTCACCTGAATACGCCTATATAGTGAAGCAACCGCTGCCCATAGACATCCGCAATTGCAGATGCCTACCTTTAATTGACAGAGGATGGAATGCATAGAAAGAGGATATATCCTCTTCCTATGCCTCCCCTCCTCCGTCTTATCTACTTTCCCTTCCTATCCATTATTTATAAGAAAAGAGTGGGAAGGGGAAGTGGTTGGTGAGGGTGGGTGGTTTGACTGTTTAAATATTTTTTACTCATAAAGTTGTAAGTGTCAAGTGTTCTTTTACTTTCTGATTAATTACTACTTTTAGTTTGAATGTCAGGAATATTTTTTATTAAATATGCTAGAGAACTTGCAAGAACTTGTAAGATAGATAACTTCGACAGCTTTACGGAAAACTTTGGAATTAAGATATTTATGTATTATTAAGAAGAAAATCGACACTGTGCCGGTGTATTGGCTCAATACTAGACCTGCTAAAATATTAACGCTTACGTCCCCCTCACTACTACTGTCACTTGTCTTTTGAACAAAATCTCGCGATTTGCTCCAAACAATTTTAACTAATATTGTCAAGAAGTATAAAGTTACACTGAATATGAATATAAATATATAAAACTAGCTGTAGCCCGCGACTCCGTCCGCGCGGAAAAAAAAATAGAAAACGGGGTAAAAATTATCCTATGTCCGTTTCCTGGTTCTAAGCTACCTGCCCACCAATTTTCAGTCAAATCGATTCAGTCGTTCTTGAGTTATAAATAGTGTAACTAACACGACTTTCTTTTATATATATAGATAGATTCCAACAGAACGGACATACACATAACAGATGAAAAACCTTACCCTTTTGTTTGTTGAGCCATTAGATTAAAAAATAAAGTTTATACACGCTACATTAATTGAGTATGGAAAATAAATAACATCTTACCTAAGGTCAACTCTCCCCAACCTATTCTATATTTGAAAATTGGTTTATCTTTTGGCGCCATGCCATATCGTATCAATGTCCAAACTTTACCAATTTATACACTACCTGGTTACTTCGATAATTTGAAAACAAGTTTGGAAGACATATAGTTGATATGAACAGACAGAAAGTTGCGGAGTATTTGATGTTTAATGTATATCTATACTATATCTTATATATATATATAAAAGAAAGTCGTGTTAGTTACACTATTTATAACTCAAGAACGGCTGAATCGATTTGACTGAAAATTGGTGGGCAGGTAGCTTAGAACCAGGAAAAGGACATAGGATAATTGTTTAAATGCATTAAATGTTTTTTTATGAATTATCTCAAATTATCACTTTTCTTGTATGGCAACAATTGCCATCGCAAATCTTTTTTACAAAAAACCCCTGCCTAAACGAGACTAGAGAATTTGTTGTCATTTTTTAACCGAATTTAAATATACATTATCTAAAAAAGCAGTCTTTTCAAATCAGAGTTGGTATATTCGAAAACTACTTGAAACTGTAAACGCCTTTTAGAAGAAATTATTGCAAGATATAAAAATTGACTCAACAATTTAGTCACGATGCAGTTCTTGATTCTTTTAAATACTTTACAAGACAAAGAGCTCTTTGTAACATTTACAACATTCTACAAGACTCGACTTAAAAGAAATATTTGCAGTTTGCAAAGAATTTTTAACGAGACCGAGTAAAGTCGGATATGGTTTACTTTGTTGTGGAAACCTTGTGTTTATGATTTTAGTAATAAAGTGGGAAAAGTAAACAATGTATGTTGTGAAAAGGATTTTTATTTTAAAGGAGCATACTTGTATTATATATTTTACAAAGTTTTTACGATATATTCTACACTTGTGCAAATTGCAAATGTAATACTTTTGTACACTATTATATAATGTCGTGGTACAAAATGGTTTGAATCGTAGTAATGTGGTAGAAATAAAAAAAACATATAAAAAATTTCCGAACCTTCTTCTATTAGAAGTCGGTAAAAAATAAAATTATTGATGATTATTGATGAAGCCACCGACGTTCTATAAAGAAAATATAAGTTCATATAATGTGCAAGGTAAAATTCAATTAATTAGCCATACGTTATATTAAATTTAGCACGAAAGCCTCCTTGGAAACTTTCAGACCTACATAATAAATAATAATTCCAAGTTCGAAGAATAACTTTCAAGCTTCAGATGTTCTCTTATTAAAGTCGGCTTTAACTTAGTTCCAAAGTTATTAATTCAATAATTTTACGTTCATATTATTTACAAAGATCTTAGATTACATTCAAATAATAAAAAGCCAAATATGTACAAAATAAAGTCAGTTCCTACTTAAATGTACAGAGAAAACTTCTACAAAACTTTTCCATTTGGATTTTCCTTGACAAATTATAAACGGGCGGTCTACACGATTTTCCGGTTATATGTAGAAAGGGTGTAAATTTAATTAGGATTTGCAAAAAAAGGCCTCATTACATCATTGGGATAAGTAATGAATGTTTATTCAGTAACTTTGTAAACAACTGAAAGTTACTATACCGAATATAATCTTGATTTATTGTGGTGATAATAAAAATCATTGTGTACTCTCTGACATTACGTTGTCTGGCATTCAGCCAGATTCCACCTGGCACTTGTACAATGTCGCATTGCTGGGTAATATTCGGTTTTTATCTGATGTTAACTACAAATGTGTTACACTTCGATGTTCGTCTGTCATAATATCTTGCAAGTGTTTTACCGTAGAACTTCACTACCTTGTCATTGAAATAACTTTGTACATTTTTTTTATAGGTTTTAGTAAGTTTCCACCGCAGGAAAACTTTTACATAAACATATTTCGGTCTATTATTTTTCAATGCGATTGAAAGAGACGACGCTATGTATTTGTTCGGTGTTTTATAATTAGATATATCTTAATGTTTACATCCGAATTATCATTTTTCTCATATAGCCTTGACCGATTTTAGAGATAGAGATGTCATTCATTATGTATTTGACGGATGTTCATGCTCCTCTTATCTGAAGCGTACCATAATTGTATATTGCTATTAATAATCATCAACCTGTCCTTATGTAGTGTTGGTACACAACAGTGGTAGAGTCAGAAACATAAATCTGTTGTACGAATTGGTCGGCTCGATTGGTGAATTACCACGGCCACATAAAAGACTGGCGTGAAGTGGAAGCTTTCCGCGTTTTGTCTGATGAATGTATGTGTGTGTTACATGTAAGGAAGGGATGGGAATGGGATGTGCATTGGTCGGGGAAAGCGACGCATAGGACGAGGAAATATGTCTTTTTTTTTTTTTTTTTTTATACGAGAAGGGGGCAAACGAGCAACGGACCGAGAATTATTTGATCCGACGCCCATGGACATCCGCAACGCCAGAAGAATCGCAGATGCGTTGCCGGCCTTTAAGGAAGGTATACGCTCTTTTCTTGAAGGTCCCTAAGTCGTAACTGTTTGGAAATACCGCCGAGGACAGAGTATTCCACAACGCGGCTGTGCGAGGTAGAAAGTTTCGTGAAAACCTCGTCGTTGTGGAATGCCACCCATCGAGATGGTAGCGATGAAATTTGGCGCTCTGTCGACTCGTGCGATGACGGAACTCGGCGGCAGGTATGGTTCCAAACAATTCTTCGGAACACTCCCCGTGGTAAAGGCGGTAGAAGATGCAAAGGGAACTGACATCCCTTCGTAAAGCCAGTGAGTCAAGCCAATCGGTAAGACCCCGGTCATTGACGATTCGAGTGGCACGTCGTTGCACGCGGTCAAAAGGAAGAAGCTGGTATTTAGGAGCTCCAGCCCAGAGATGCGAGCAGTATTCCATATGTGGCCGAACCTGCGCTTTGTATAACTGTAAGCGATGGGCTGGCGTGAAATACTGCTTCGCTCTCCCTAGGACACCAAGCTTCTTAGAGGCCAGCTTGGCCTTCCCTTCCAGATGACCACGGAATTGGACGTCACTCGATATGTCAACGCCGAGGATACCAATGCTGGCTGAGGCAACCAGGGGAGTGTTCTCAAAGTTAAGGTTGACGACAAAGGGTTCTTTTTTGGCGGAAAACGCGCAAACTTGTGTCTTTTTGGGGTTGAATTCGACAAGGTTTTGTCGCCCCCAATCAGAGATATTCCCCAGAAGGGTCTCCAGTTCGGACACAAGTTTATTCCGGTACTCGATGACGCTATCCCGAGAAACATTAGCTCGGGCCGTGTACAAAGCGTCGCCCGTACTATCGTCTGCATAACAATGGACGTTACTATGATGTAACAAGTCATTGATATGCAGAAGAAAGAGAGTGGGCGACAGTACACAGCCCTGTGGGACGCCAGCATTAATTGGTTTAGGGTCTGAGCATGCACCGTCTACAACGACTCTGATGCTCCGACCCTCCAAAAAGCTGGCAATCCAGGCCAATAGTCTCTCGGGAAGCCCATAGGAAGAAAGCTTCGAAAGAAGCCCTTTATGCCACACCCGATCGAAGGCCTTCGCTACGTCCAAGCTGACCGCTAGGGCCTCCCCTTTGTTCTCAATGGCTTCAGCCCATCTGTGAGTGAGGTACGCTAAAAGATCACCAGCAGAGCGACGTTGACGGAAACCGTACTGGCGATCGCTTATGAGCTGGTGCTCCTCCAGGTACCTCATAAGCTGGCAATTAATGCTAGACTCCATTATCTTGGAGAACAAAGGGGTTAAGGCAATGGGCCGGTAGTTCGCTGGATCCGAGCTGTCGCCTTTTTTAGGGATCGGGTGAATTAGGGCAGTCTTCCAGCATTTCGGGACAACGCCTAAGGAGTAGGAGTACCGGAAAAGACGCGTTAAGACCGGTGCCAACTCAGGAGCACATGTCCTTAGCACAACAGGAGGAATACCGTCAGGCCCACTCGACTTGTTGACATCCAGAGATAGCAGCGCTTTACGCACTGATCTCTGGATGAACTGGATATCCGACATAGAGGTCTCAACGCGCGGGATTTTCGGCGGCGAGTTACCTTTATCATCCAGTGTCGAGTTTGATGCAAAGAGGGATACCAGAAGATCGGCTTTCTCTTTTGCAGTATGGGCCAATGAGTCGTCCTCCCTGCGCAAAGATGGTAGTGATGGGCGACAGAAATTTCCTTGGACAGCTTTGGCGAGAGACCAAAATGCGCGAGTTCCGGATGGAAGGCGCACTAGCTTCTCACCAATGCTGGCCACGTGTTCAGACTTTGCCTTTGCAATTACACTTTTGTAGGACCTGGAGGCAGAGTTGTACTTCATTCTAAGCCCGCTGGATCTATGGTCCCCCGTTGCCGACGCTTTGGCCCAGGCACGGTAACATTCCCGCTTGTAGCGTAAAGCTAACTTGCAAGAACGACCGAACCAGGGCCGAGATCTACCACCGGTGGGCACTACAGTTGATGGGACAAAAAGTTCCATCCCCTGAAGCACCACGTCTGCAACAGAGTCGGCAACGGCGTCGGGATCGTCCAGCTTGAAGCAAACCTGCCCCCATGGGTAGGATGCAAAGAAGGTCCGCATCCCATCCCAATCCGCTGACCTGTAGTGCCAGACTCGACGAAGACCAGTCGGTTGTGACCGTAAGCGTCTTGCGACTGGCACTGTTGTCCGGATCAGACAGTGGTCTGACGACCCTAAAGGGGCGTCGACGGAAACCAGATAGCTGTCCGGATGAGTGGTCAGCAGAAGGTCCAACAGGGAAGGTAAATGATCAACAACATCTGGGATTCGCGTAGGCGAGGTAACCAGCTGTGTCAAATCATATGCTAAGGCAAAGTCATGAACAGATCTCCCCGCGTAATCCGTGGTACGTGAGCCGAGCCTTTCGGCATGGTGGCCATTAAAATCGCCAAGAACCACGACTTCAGCAGAAGGGATCTGCTCTAACACGGAATCTGTGCCCATTTGGACTAGCTCCATGAGTTGGTCTGTATCGGTATTTCCGCCATGGGACCTATAGAGGCACGCGTAGACTCGCGGATGGTCATCGCTATTTACACGCAGCCACAAAACAGATAGGTCCCGGCCTTCAAGGTGCAAACAACAGATAGGTCTGTGCGTTCCCACCTCTGTTATTAAAGGTAAGCAACGCTTCAGCAAATGCGGATTTCTATATGCAGTGGTCCCTTCGCTATTTTGGCGAACTGAAATAACCGCTTACTCGTTTGCCACCTTATAATATAAAAAATCAAACACTTCCATATATCTCTATCATCCGTCATACCTGAATCACTCCCTTCTTACGCATCCCCTTTCACACAATTCATCCATCCTTTCTTAGGTCTTTCTCTACTTTGGTATCTATCCATACTGTAGCTATTAAAAACTGTGTAGCTGTTACAATCCATATAATACCTTAGCTTTAACAATGTCTCTAATCCTATATCTAGCTTATATAAACCATCACAAGTGGTCCGCAGTAAAGCGTTAAATGTTCCCATCTATCAAGTTGAGGGTAATTCCCGTAATGGGTCTGTACTTAACCCGATCCCTACGTTATTTATAACACGTGTGCCAACGTGACGTCATTAACAAATCTCGAATATTTGGAAGGTCTATTCGTTGTTTCTTTTCCTCTTCATTTAAACATCTATTTTTTGTGTAAAACTACCAAATTAAACTAACATCACTGTCTTCTTATAAAAAAATATTCAGAGAAAATTTTGTTTAAAAATAATTTATAGAAATACACGTTTTTCTATTTCAGTTTCAGTTTACAAAAAAATATTCCAAAAAAACAGAAAAAAATATTGTGCTAGCAAAAGCTTCCAGTTGATCATTGAATGCTAACAACATAAGTGTGCAAAAAAATCTGTAAATTTGTAATTTTATTTACAAACTAAATTTGATGTATAAAAATGTGTCTCTTTACAATAAATAAATATTAAAATCATTATTTGTACATGTTTATTGTGATTAAATTGTAGCAAAAATTCAATTGGTTTCTTTCAAAGTTTAGAGACGTTCGGAAAATATAATCAACTTTACTGCCATGTATACTGGATTTAACAAAAGCGTCGTTTCTGACCCACATCTGCACGAACTATTCCCGAAAGCGATCTTTCGTATCGGTCCTATCTTAATGGACTGTGACGTGATTGCTTCTATTCACATCATTGTGTTTATACCTACTTTATACATATAACTAGCGGTTGCTCGCGATTTCATTAGTGGAAAATTAAAATAGAAGGTTATAATAATATTATAGACCCGCATCAGCAACCTTCCCGTCAAACTCCTGTCAAAATCTTTCCGGTATAGATGTACAGATGAATTGTTTGAAAGGTAGTGTATTCATTCAAACTTTCGTGAGACATTATCATTAACTTATATAGGAACGGCTAAGCCACTCACGTACATATGTCCGGTGTCGACACCGACTAGTTTCGAGCCCATCGGGGGCCCTTCATTAGGGTGAGTGGGTCTGGTATTATTTCGCGGACGCCGATGGGCTCGAAACTAGTCGGTGCCGATACCGGACATATGCACAATGTAAGTGGAGATGTCGTGCCGGTTCATATCCATATACGCAGCAGGTTTCCGAGATGAAGAGCTTCTAGTCGACAGAATAATGCAGGTAAGGAAAGTCGGCAAACTGAATCTGTATCTTCGGAATAAGGATTGTATGGAAGAGTAGAACATACTGCGCCGACACTACAGTAAGGAAAAGGGCAGTCTGATGATGGTTATGGGAATTTTTGTGATTTTTTTATTAAAGTAATCTAACTAATATTAAAAACTAACTGATATAGAAAACTTTATAGATAGTCGGATTTTAGTCCTATTTAAGTCAAGATTAGTAGTAGATGGATGAATAAGACGTACGCCTGTATTTTAAGTTAATACATTTCTTACAAAAATAACAACAAAATTTATTTTTAAGAATGTTGGGTACACGAAGATTACATTCTGTGCCCATATTGTATAGCTAACAATGGTGACTAAATTAAAATGGCAAAAGCTTTCAAAAATTTCGACGTACACTGGTTAATGTGAATATGAAATGCTTGAATATGTTTACGTAGCTTTATTACTAAATGTCACGTTACCATACTTTTAATTGAGCCAATTTAATAGACAAGTTTGTCTCAATGGCATCAGTTTTAGCTTCATAAGGATGTTTAAAAACATCGATTATAATGAGTGAATCGATAGAAACCTTCAAACATATGTGAAAAGAATTCAGTTATAAAAAAATCGATGTACGTAAATAATTAATCGAAATTTCAAAAATTTTAATCAATTGTACAGTTGTAACTAAGAGAAAAAAATTGTATTTTATGCCCGCCGTTACAATGTTGTTGGATTTTGATGAAGTGTCAAATGTGAGCTATTAAATTGATTTAACTATAGTTACTTAATGTTATCATGTGTCACAAACGATTCAGTACATGACATTGTTAGAAGTTATTTGTAAGAAGAGAGTGAATTCAGATATGACGGCTGATAATTATGGAAGAGGAAAAGGCTAAAAGGCTAAAGATATTGATGATTATCTAATATATAAAATTCTCGTGTCACAGTTTTCGTTCCCGTACTCCTCCGAAACGGCTTGACCGATTCTCATGAAATTTTGTGAGCATATTCAGTAGGTCTGAGAATCGGCCAACATCTATTTTTCATACCCCTATTAAGTTTTTTTTAACTGCGCGAGGACGGAGTCGCGGGTAAAAGCTAGTGTTATATAAAATTGGAAAAAGCTAGCAGGTTAAGTGACCATTACTGATTTGTAGACATTTACAAGGAAATCACGTATGTGAATTTTAAGGTAGGCGCTCACTTGTGAGTTTCTTTAGCGAAAAACAAAAAACAAGCTAAGTTTTAAGTTAGATATCAGTTATGCATTTATTATTTGTGAAAAATGATATTTAAAATGTGTCTTCAAAAACATATGATTCACGTAGAAAACACGGAGCTGTTTTCATTGTCTGTGCCCTGCCGTGCACAGTAAGCGACAAAGTTACGTTATAATAAAGAGTATAATTATAATATTAAACAATGTGTGAACTTGTGAATGTTTTGTGAACTGTATACGTGACGTCATCGAATTTAGGTCTGATCTATATAATTAATAAAATTGTGTGTCTGTATGTAATATTGAAATAAATGTATATTTTTTGAAAAATGATGTAATTGCGTTGTTTATTGTGATATTTTTTAAAATTGTTTTTCTGTTTGTACTTCCGCGAATCTGCATTTGTTTGAGGTAATCTCCGAAATGCCTGGAATGATCTTGACGGGACTTGTACTGGAAGGTAGCCGATGCATATGGGCATATTAAAGGCTTCTTTTTTCTGCTATTGCTAGTGTGTAATAATATTCGAAATTAAACGAAAACGCTAATTAATTGAAGATAAATCTACTTTCAAAATACGGATAAAGTTGAATAATTTATACTGAAACTGAAGCCAGATGTAGTTAAGTTTGTAACAGATTAATGTAACCTTCTTCTGTAAAGAAGGCTGTTGTTTTCGTTGTTTTTTATGAATCAACTTTCTTCGTTTATATACTAATGTTATGTAACTTTAGTATACATGTACTTTTAAGTATCAGATGTGGGAGAAAAATCTTGGAACAATTCGCTTAACGAGGAAATTTTACTTATATTATAAATGTGAATGTTAAGATGGATGTTTGTTTGAAGGAATGACTTAACGGATCTTGATGAAATTTGACATCTGTGTAGAACATAGTCTGAAAGAACACATAGGCTTTGTGTAAAGATATTTTAATACCGACGCGGACAGAGTCGCAGGCGACAGTTACGTAATAATTTTACAATGTTGTATTTTTTTACACAAAGTTAAAGGCAATTCGCGTTGCGAAAGTGAGTGCTGGCTACGGTAAGGTTGGTAAATATTCCTCTAAACCAATGATTCCCAAAGGGGTCGACCTCCTGGGGTCGATATTAAACTTAAAGCATTGCTAATTCTCACTCTGTCTTCTTCTATTGACCTAAGTCAGAATGAAAAATAATAATAATAATTTATCTTAAAAGTAGGTAATTTGGCCATGGGGGGTCTGAGGTAACAGTTCATTTTGGAAAAGGGGGTCACTTGTCCAAAATAGTTTGGGGATCCGTGATATAAACGAAATAATTATTCCTCTTCCTTTCATAAAACACTCTTAGTAACATTTCGTAATATCAAAGAGTGCTTGTTCTTCGAAGTGATTACTTTTAATATAATTAATCAAAAGATAAATTCTATAGTGATATTTTATTTTTAAAAATAATACAAAGAACGCTCGTATTATGCAGAATAAAATGAAAGCCATATTAAACTATTGTATGCATAAATTGGAAGCAAACTCTCCACTAAGCTTAATTAACTCAATAATTAAGGTATGCTTTAGAGACCAGTATGAGTTACTACTGCTTTATTGAAAAATACACCTTATGGCATACTGTTAGGGTATAAATTTAATAAATTTCATGTATGTTAATATTTGAGAAATCTTGAGTTTTTCTTTTAGTAATTTACAAGAATGATTTAGTTTGAGTGCTTTTTGTCTGATTATTAACGTTCATCTTAACATTCTTTAATTAAATATAGTGAATATTTGTAGTCGTATTCCAAGCTACACTTACTAATGGGTTAAATAATCTTTCTAATATTATAAATGCGAATGTTTAGATAGAGCGATGGATGTTTGTTTGAAGGTATCTCCGGAAATGTTCAACGGATTTTGAACAAATTTGACACAGATGTAGAACATAGTATGTGAAAACAACAAACTATAAAAGTTCTAAATAAAAGCGTATATACTAGATTTATTATAGTTATGAATTTATTAAAGAAAATAACTTTTTCTGAAACTTTACCAACTGGAGATGCATTCTAAAAGCGCATGGATTGGAGAGAAGCCAAATTTCATCTGCTTTGTTTATTTAATTAAATGGATCCGTTTTAGTATTTAAGTAAACGAATGAGTAAAAAAATAAAACAAATATTGTTTTAACAGTAGTAGTAGATCCCACAGCAACAATATTTGTTGAGTGCATGAATCGACCGGTGAAATACCACGACCACACAGAAGACAGGCGTGAAGTGGAAGCAAGTCCGCGTACGGTCTAATAAGTGTGGTGCCGGAGGCCTATATTAGTCCTCTTTCCCATTCCCAACCTTTTCTTATAAGGAAAGGATGGGAAGGGGAGGTGAATTTGATGGAGGAGGAGATGCATAGGATGGTTACATATTCTGTTTTTGTGCGTCTTCTCCTTCGTCGATTGAGGGTAGGCAACGCATTTGCAATTGCGAATGTCTATAGGCAGCGGTCGCTTCGCCATTTCGGCGAATTCATATGGCCGCTTGCTCGTTTGCCACTTTATAATATAAATAAAACTTTGATTTTTATTTTTAATTAAAATGTATCGATGGACATTTCGATCTCTTAAGTAATTTTCATTAAAAATAAATAAAACGTAGGCAATTGATTTGGTGAAATAAATCAAATATTTCTCAGGCAATTTGTTCGGACAAAGTTATGAATTATATCGCGCCTTTTGTTTTGCTATTTCGTCATCACAGGCGCACGAGGGTTTTTCCTTTTTTTCGTCGTAATGGGAATTCTTTGAACGATGAAAAATATTGGCAAAGGTTTCGGGCACGGTCGAAGAAATATGCGTTGTTTTTGTAGGAGTTTGCAAATGCTCCACGTTTATTTAAAGTGGAAAAAATATGGAAAGAACATGTACCATCGTTTCGAATGTAGTACAAAATTAAATTTTATGAATTCAATAGTAACAAAGACGTAATTTATCATCATTCCTCTTTGCACTTAATGTGGAGTCGATGCACTAAGTTTACCTTTTTATTCATATCTTACTAATATTATTAATGCGAATGTTAAGATGGATGGATGGATGTTTATTTGAAGGTATTACGCTGAAACTTGGCAAAGATGTGGAACATTGTCTGGAAGAACACATAGGCTAATAATTACGTTTTTTTATTTCAGCGCGGACGGAGTCGTGGGCGACAGCCAGTCATCTAATAAATGTCTAATTAACAATAACAGTCAATTATAGCATTTGACATAGTTTCTGACATATTTATGAAAAACAATTGAATGAAGACTTAAATAATTAATTAATTAAATTAAATACTGCTCATGATTTCTGAATTGTTTTTGTTTCAAACGAACCTTTTGTTTCCCAAGGGTATACGAATAGGAAGAGTTACATTGTTATTAAATGAATGCTTAACGTCATCGCTAATTAATGAATAGTTTTTAAATGGCTTTGGCCTTATGAGAAAAGGGCGGGAAGGGTAAGGGTGACTTAAGTTAGGCTAACAGGCACAAATATATTTACGTAGAATAATTTATTATTAGGGATGTTTAATAAATGACAACAACTTAGTAAAATATTCTCAAAGCAACATCTTACGAGATTAGGCTTTTCGCAAAACGCATTCTTTGAAACGTGGTATTCTATATAAAGCAAAAATGCTGTTAGATAAAACTAATATATAATGTTGAATATGTCTTATATACTATATTAAACAATAGCCATCTACTTCGATTAAGTGATTTTTTAAATTAAGTTTAAAATTATTTTGTTAACATTAGTTTGAACGCCACAAAGAAATCGTTTCTCTACATCAATAGTTTCTAATTGTAAAAAGGAAACAAAGAAATTTGAGTAGTCATTCCTTGTGCGGATAACAAGGGATTGGAAATAATTGCCAACTGGTAGTATAATGTAGATTATGGTTGACCTTCAAGAGTCGTATGAAGTTCATTTCCTAAGCTATGGTGTACATTTCGGATAATAGTTAAGCGCTATGCTAAGAGCAAGCATGTACAAAATATATTTTTTTTTATTTTACAAGGTGGCAAACGAGCAAGCGGCCACATGAATTCGCCAAAATGGCGAACCGACCGCCGCCCATAGACATCCGCAAATGCCGATGCGTTGCCTACGACGAAGAAGGAGACGCACAAAAATAGAATATTTAACCTTCCTATGCATCTCCTCCTCCATCAAATCCACCTCCCCTTCCCGTCCTTTCCTTATAAGAAAAGGGTGGGAAGGGAAAGAGGACTAAAATTAGGCCTCCGGCACCACACTCATCAGAATGTACACGGAATTACTTCTACTTGACGCCTGTCTTCTCTGTGGTCGTGGTATATATACATATGTTATAATATACATATAACTATGTTTATTATAGGTGTTTCGCTTATAGCAAACTACGGTTATAAACAAAAAGCTCTCTAGATATTTCTACACGAAAAATATTTTCCTAGACCGTAATATGATGTAAAAAGAAAAGCATCAAAGTATACATAAATAATGTGAACATTATGTACGGAGGAAAAAAAATAGATTTATTAAAAAGCCTTGAACGGACAGACTGGAGTCCGCTGGCTTGGAAAATTAGACAATATGCTGCGGCTCGGACGAGCTCGGAACTGGAATTGGATTTCTTTTCCACGAAATACCACGTTTGACCACTAAAGAGGGATTTTCATAGACTATATTACGTTGAATTTTTAGTGTTAAAAATATAGTCATCCCTCATACTTTTCGAAAAGAACAAAGAAAGAAAGACAGTTGAAATTCATAGTACATTTATTTCATGGCTAGTCCTGGTTAATTTTTTAATGTTAAGTTTTCTTATAATTTTTCTTCTAACAAACATATTAAGCGTTAGATATTGTAAAATAATTTTACAGTTTATTCCTTCAAAATTCTACCGTATTTAAAGTTAATTTCAGTTTAAAGGCCGGCAACGCAAATTTGGTACCTCTAGTATTGTGGTCCTTGGGAATCGTTGAGGACATAGATGTTCCCGCTGTTCATTTACCTCATCTATATATCTATATATATAAAAGAAAGTCGTGTTAGTTACGCCATTTATAACTCAAGAACGGCTGAATCGATTTGACTGAAAATTGGTGGGCAGGTAGCTTAGAACCAGGAAACGGACATAGGATAATTTTTACCCCGTTTTCTATTTATTTATTTTTTATTCCGCGCGGACGGAGTCGCGGGAAAAAGCTAGTTATCTTATAAAAAAATATTCCATTGCGTGTAGTTTAAAAAGATGTACGTGCCATATGCATGTTTTTGAAATACAATAAAACGGATTAAAAGTTGAAATTGAATTTTAAATTAGAATCGAGACTCGAGCATTTGCGAAGATTAATAGAAAAAAATATAAATTCTTTATTTTGAATCTGTTGGAAAAAATTGGTTTATTAAGGGCGGCAAATTCGTAATTATGCATTTCGTCTGAAGAGTATGTGCGGAGGTCTTATTTTAGTTCTTTTCCCCTTTCCACCCTTTTCGTACAAGGAAAACCCTCCCTTAGTTAATTAAAGGTACAACATATGCAAATACGGATGTCTATGGGCAGCAGTCACTTCGCTTATTTTATCATCAACCTGCCTTTATCCCTATTTAGGGTCGGCACAGTATGTACTACACCTCCAAACATCTCTATAAGCCATCATATCTGAATTTAAATTACTAGTTTTAGTCACTTCGCTTATTTAGCGAATACTTATGGCCGCTTACTCGTTTTTAACCGTATAAAAAAGAAAAAAGAAGAAATTGTCATAGTAGAACCAATATAAATGTAACAATAAAATAATATAATCTATTAAAAGTTGAGAAAAATTACTGCCACGTTTCAATTGTAATTATAACGTAAACATCCACTGTCGTAATATTTGTGTTTTCTTGACTATATGTTTTCATACAAGTTTTAATACAGTCGAAATACCCAGCAAGGCTGAAATGTAGACAGTAATAAAATTAAAGTTACATAAACTTTAATAAATTTATATTAGAAAGTTTCTGAAGAATAAATGGTTATTTATATCAAGGGGTATTCTTAGATATAAAACGAACAATGCTTGTATCTCAAACGAAAAACTTTTTTCATTTAACTTAGTAAATCCTTTCAAATTAATGGCTTTTTCTAAACGCAAAATGAAAATAAAGTACAAAAATATTTATCGATGAATATCTGGAAAATAGATTGTCAAGAAATCGATTTAAAATTTTGAATGTCTTGAAAGTAATGATGCTGTACTCAGAGTCCTTTATTAGTTCTTTAAGCCGTCCCTTAGTGTAAAATTTAATAAATGAAAACTAAGGCTGACTGATGTGACAGCCAGTAAAGATGTTTAATTAATAAATCTTAACTAAGGTGTGCCCTAAGTTATCACTTAACAACTCTGAGTAAGAGTTTATGTTGTGATTTTTGATCACTATCAAAATATTGTAGATTTTCTTTTATTTTCCAACATTAAGATAACTAAATTTTCCGAATTCCTAAACTACGATAATATTTGTCCATTAGCCGTGTAAACATTGTTACAAACAACAGAAGCCGTTTAGTTTGTTTATTTTGGGTGTGTTTTTACTCACAAATGTTTTTCTTACGGATAAAATGATTCGGAAATATTACTGGCAATACAATGTTTCTCTTTTATGTAATGCGTATTTTCATATGAAAAGAAAAAAAAAAACATCTTCATAAGCTTGTCGGAATGATCTTTATATAAGATAAACGTATTACACGAGAACCGTAATTATTAATGGTATCAAAGGTAGCCTATGTGTTCTTCCAGACTAAGGTCTACCTCTGAGATAAATTTCATTGAAATCCATGCAGCCGTTCGGGAGATAAATTCAATGAAATATCTATCCATCCATCTAAACCTTCGCATTTATAATATTAATAGCTGTCAACCACGATTCCGTCCGCGCGGAATGTAAAAAAAATACCAAGTAGCCTATTTTTTTTTCAGGCTATGTTCTACATCTGTGCCAAATTTCATGAAAATCCGTTGAACCGATCCGGAGATACCTTCAAGCAAATATCCATCCATCCATCTAAACTTTCGCATTTATAATATTAGTAAGATTTTAAACCTGAACTATTGAGACAGCTAGTTAGTCAGTTATCACTTACCAGTAAGCCAAGTACCATTGAATGGCTTATAGTGTTCAGCGAGCACATCGTTCAGCGTGGGCCGCCTCCCCTTCACCCTGCCCCCGTCCCCTGCTGGCGTCAGTAGGGCTATGCTGAACACAATCAGTCCCAACACTGCAGCTATCACCAGAAGTGCGATGAGGATGCCTCGCCAGTTACGTTGTGTTGGTGTTGATGCTGCTAGTTCCTGCAAGAAATGCATCGTTGTTAGTTATTTTTTTATAAGAGAGCAAATGAGTAGCGGGAAGACCAATGTGATCAACGGATATCCGCAACACTAGATGAAATGCAAATTTGCAGCCGGTCATTGAGAAAGAATAGTTATGTGGATAGAGAGGGGCTTTACCCCCCTGTAGGGGGCTTAATAAGCACATCATCGGAATAGTCTAGACACGTGACGTTTTAGTGGAAATAGTGTGTAACATTGGTTATATGCATGTTTTTAAAAGAATTGACTACGCAACATTATTATTTTTTTTATAATTACTTGGAGGTTAATAAAAGTCTAATCTTAAATTTTACTTTTAAATATTGTGTACACATGTTTTAGAATATTTAATATACCCTCTTATTCCAAATATAAAAGTGAATAAATCACATCAAATATAAAAGAAGCTTACATTCAAACCCACGTTTCTTTTAGAATTAAATTTCCAGAACAACCGCCATCTGTTGTTAAAATACAAAAGCTCATTGTAAATCAAACGACTTACTGTTGGTTTCCGAGACTAAAATCTCTGTACAAAACGAGATAACAATATGTTTTCAACGGAGATAGTGCTCTCAGAAACCCATGGTAAGTCTGAGATGTGTAACATTTTTAAATTATGAAAAGTCAACAATTTAAAAAAAAAATCAACAAAATTATAAAATGTTTCATTTCATCATCATCTCACACTATACGTCCCCACTGAGGGGCTCGGATTCAACCTTTAGTTAGGAGTGACTAGGACATAGTCAACCCAGTCAACCAACGCAGGCCCAGTGCGTGTTGACTTCACACATCATTGAATTTCTTGCAGGTTGCACATATCTGAGATCATTATGTTTTCCTTCACCGTAAGAACGTCGGAAAGTCGAAACTAAAATGTTTACCAACTTTAAAAAACATTTAAAACATTTGGAATGTTTTTAGCAATTTCATATTTTAGAAATACTTAAACTTTTACACTTTTATAGCATCATTTTCATAAAAGTTTGGACACTTCTGAATGCTTACTGTTACCGACGAAAGTCATATAACCTAGACATGGCCTTGTAAAATTTTAATACATGTAAGTAAACTTTTATAACTTGAAATGGTAACGATGTGAACATTTTTAAAATAACTTTTTAAAAACTGACTTTTTACTTTTGAAATCTATAGAAGTGCTTGTAAAAAACTTCGTTAAATTTCAGTACCACTTCAACTTTTAAAAGTAAAGTGTGCCTATTTTTCTTTAGTAAAATATGTTTGTTCTTACAATATGCGTTCCGATTTTGACATATTATTACCTCTAATTTAATCATCGAGATAAATTATTCTCTATTTATTTAGATAGATACTCCATTTAATAACCAAATTAATCAAGTTAGGTTTAGTAGTTTATTTTTACATTTTATCGTTGGAAAGTAAACCTAGCGACTGGTATATATTGAAAAAGTCATCCGCAATTGAAGATCCGTTGCCTACCTTTAATCGATGGAGGAAGAGTTTTTTTTTTGTGACTGAGTATTCACTGTTTGCCTTGAAGAGGCATTTACAACTTCACCGGGCTTGAGGTGGTCGGGCGCAGATGGCGCTTAACCTAAACCTCGTTTAAAAGTAACTAGGCTCGAGGCTGTTACTTTGTTATTATTATCGGATTGGATGGAGGAATAGACGAACAGAAAGAGAATATATCCTTTCCTATGCGTCCTAAAATTGACTTCCTCTTCCCACCTTTTCTTTATAAGAAAGGGGTGGGATGGGAAAGAAGGAATAACTTTCACTTCACACCTGTCTTCTTTGTAGTCGTTGTATTGCACCGTTCAAGCCGGCCCATTCGTGCAATAGATGTTGTTGATGGCGTCTACCTCTGTTGAAAGTTGTGTTTCGAAGTTTATCCCGGATATACATATTGAAACAAGAAATTTTTACAACATAAGAGACGTGCATGTACTTAGTTCTTTTATTAGCCGACTTCAAAAAGAAGGAGGTTATCAATTCGACTGTATTTTTTTTTATGTGTGTTACTGCGAATCTCCGTCCCTGGTGGTCCGATTTTGATAAAAATTATTTTAATCGATAGGAAGTGCTTGCAGATGGGTCCCATTTTTTTTTTATATATTAATAAATATCTAAGGTAAAAATGTACCGATCGCTGTCGAAAACTAAATTTTTAAATTCCAATACCGGTTCAGAAGTTACGCCATTTCTATCAAGTCATATATTTCTCTTTATATCTTTACTATAACTTAAAGCCATTTATCAAACTGTCCTTACGAATGATATTATGAAAAACATTAAGGAATTTCTGGTTATTTTACCACTATAGTACAAGAGCCTGATTAAAGGTGGTTCCATTTACAATCTATCTTTTAAATAATTCAATTATTAATTAAATAACCGCTCATAATTAAATTAAAATAAAAAAAATGGTAGCTTTTAAAAGTATTATTGTGTATTTAAAAAATAATTAAGTTTAATAAATAAAAATATCAAATACTTACAAGTAAAAGAATATGTAAACGAATGCGTAAAATGATATCGTCCGTAACATGATGAGGGTAGACAGTTTTATGTAGGAATGGAGACGAGGTTCATTGCGGCGTATTCGAATACGACTAAATTTATTTCCGAGCATAAAATGTTAATGGACTGATAACAATTTGTTTCACACAACCTTTTCTTCGTTTATTGTTATTACCGTGTATATTTGCAATTACTTTTGAAGCAAAATCTTTTTGACAAGTGTCTTTTACCGTATGTTAATAAGACGCTTATTTAACATAAGCTCAAAGAAAGGATGTTTTTCCAAACAAATATTTTTTAATTACTAGATTTTGCCCGTACTTTTGTCTGCACAGAATTAAAAAAAAGTTTGTAAAGTTTTCATGTGTTACTCGAGACTATGTACTATATCTGTGCTAAATTACAGTAAGTTGTGTTGATCCGTTGTGGAGTTATCGAGTAAATATGTTAATCAAACGTATCCAAGGGGAAGTGTACTAGTTTCAGGGATCTTAGTAGCCTATGTGTTCTATTTTCATACCAAAATTTCATAGAGATCCGTTTCACCGTTCTGGATATACGTAATAACAAATATCCATTTATCTAAAATTTCGCATTTATAATATTAGTAAGAATTGTAATAGCGGGTTTCTAAAACACAAAATTCCCGTTTAAAACTTATTGTTATCTCAGTTTTGTCTTTGATGACAATATTATTTATACAGAGATTTTAGTCTCAGAAACCAACGGTAAGAAGTACACATATTGTGTTTTACGAGAAGTATTAATTGATATCTATCTATCTATATATATATAAAAGAAAGTCGTGTTAGTTAGCTGAAAAACAGGAAACGGACATAGGATAATTTTAACCCTGTTTTCTATTTTTTATTCCGTGCGAACGGAGTCGCGGGTAAAAGCTAGTCTATATATATAAAAGAAAGTCGTGTTAGTTACACTATTTATAACTCAAGAATGGCTGAATCGATTTGACTGAAAATTGGTGGGCAGGTAGCTTAGAACCAGGAAACGGACATAGGATAATTTTTACCACGTTTTCTATTTTTTATTCCGGGCGGACGGAGTCGCGGGTAAAAGCTAGTAATAAATAAATAAATCAATTGATTAAAGCAAATAAAAGACAATGTAATTGTTTTATGAATCATATATGTACACATACATATATATTCAATGTTTTTGAAGAAAAATTATTCAACTGCCAAATAAAATAAGATGATTGCGACGAAACTGGAATACTAAGTAACCCATGACAAAACAATTTGGCGGAGATACAATATGTTGTTCAGATTTAACTACGTCATTATTTTGAATGCTACAAACACACTTACAGTACTGACCCACTTGAATACACAGTGGAGGAAATTTATTTCCTACCCATTTCAGGAATACGAAAAACATGATAGACCGTATAAAAATTAGAACATGTTTCAGTTAGAACATAATTTGAGCATCATAACTTTTGGTGAAGCATAATTTTATCTATAAATAGCCACACGTCCTATCTCTACACGGCTACATTAGTTACTATTGGAGTAAAAATAGAGATCCTATTTTTAAAACTTATCAAATTATAGGTTACAAGTTTCATCAAATTCAGTTAAGTAAACACGGCATTTGAATAGTACAAATATGTATAAATACATTTAGTAAGGAGCAGACAACAAACAAATCCACAAAGTATAACACAATATTAAGATGTCTTAGCGAAGTGCCTTTTATAAAACCCTCACTTGAAAAAGCGGCACTAAGCAACACTTAGACCCTTAAAAGGCTTAAAACAAAAGAACGTATAAAAGCCATAACTTAGTACAGCGCCATCTTTTGTCAAGATATATGAAAACAATGCTATGTCAACAAAGTAATGTTTAAAGTTATTGGAACGAAGTTCCTTATCGCGCGTTGTGAAAGGGGGCTAGACGGAAACAATTCTTACGAAAAGTTGTCACGACACTTTTTGCTATAGTAAGTATGTTAACGACGAATGAGCGCTACTTCACCATGACAACGACGTGACAATATATAACGAAAATTCATAGAAAGAAAATGTACTTCTTGTGAAGACTTAAGTTTTTTATTCATAGAATAAACATTGGTTCCTTCACTAATTAATTGAAAGGAACTTCGTTCCATCCGGGTGTCCCTTGACACCTCTCAAGTTTTTTCACTTGTATGTATAATTTTTTGTACGATGCGTTTCGTCAGCCTATTCATTTGTGTGTAGCACTTTCCTCGAAAAGACTGCTCCGAATGTGCTGAATGCATTCTTTTAGAATTTCATGTTTGTAAGATCTGTTTTAGGGCACTTGAAAAATAAATCGTTGCGACGAAGACTACGTGTGCTATCTATTTATGAATTACTAGCTGTCGTCCGCAACTCTGTTCGCACGACATTAAAGAAAAACGTAATTAATGGCCTATGTGTTCTTACTAACTAAATCTACATCTGTACCAAATTTCATCAAGTTCCGTTGAGCCGTTCAGGAGATACCTACAAACAAAAATCCATCCATCCATACATCTAAACATTCGCATTTATAATATTAGGAAGATTATCTTAGTAAGTTTATGTACACATTACGTCCATGATAAGACCAGTCCTCATGTACGGCAGTGAAACGTGGGCCATAACTCAAAATAACGTGCATACCATTCAAGTTGCTGAAATGAAGATGTTGAGATGGATGTGCGGCGTAACCAGGCTCGATAAGATCTGCAACGAGTTCGTGCGAGGCAGCCTCGGTGTGCGCGATATTTCTGATAAGATGCAGGAGAGTAGGCTGCGATGGTATGGTCACATAAGGAGGAGGCCGCCGGACTACGTCGGTAATTTAGCACTACATCTTTCCCTTCCCGGCCGCAGACCCAGAGGCAGACCCAAAACTAGGTGGAAAGATGTAGTGCTAAAAGACATGAGTGAGTGCCAAGTCTCAGATGAAGATGTCGAGGACAGGGCGAGGTGGAGGAAACTGATTGGAAAAGCCGACCCCACCACCATGTGGGATACGAGCTAGGCAGAGAGAGAGAGATCTTAGTAAGTTTATGTCTATCTTTATTTCGTACTTTCAGTACACAAAATTCTTGTTTTAGAATAAAGTACGCATTTAACGTACGCAACATAAACCGGTTACTGAGTCTCATGTTGCTGAAATGTGTTTGCGTTTCGAACGGGCCATTGGGTCACTCGAATTGTTTTACAATGTGTATTACATAATGGTTATGTTAAATTAAATGTTGCATATATAGCTATTAACATCAGTTAATTGTAAAAGATAAAATTGTCTTTAATTGTGAGTTAACAAGACGTTCCTTTTACGAGTATTTGTTAAATGAAATCGTCATTCTCGCTTGCATTGGCGGATGGCGCGCATATATGGAGGCTTTAGCGGGGTGTCCACTCGCCATCAACCCGATTTCCCGCTGTGTCGCGAGAGAACGGTTGTCCTGTCGGTGCAAGTTCCACAAGGCGTCCCTCGTGGACCTCACACCGTCCACCAGTGCAAGCGAGAGACGTCAAGGTTACAGCGAGTATGGCCACGGCGACAGATGAGTGAGGAGTTGACGAGTCTGCGTTATCCTTTGAGCTATCTTTCAAGCATTTATAATTCAAAATTCGATACTCATACCAAACTAAGCTTAAAATTCGGCAGCCAACTTCAGCGTAGAGAAAAGAAGTGAGATCATTTTACTGTTGAGAAAAATAACTGCGAAAAGCAATTAAAGAGTACTGCTTACTGTAGAGCTAATTTCCCGACGAAACGTATTCTGCCAGACTTTATTTCAGCTTCTTTTTATTTTAATTTCAAGCATTTGAGCTTTAAATTGTACCTGGTTAAGTTTAATTCAGTGCAGCATTTAAATGCATGGTTAAATTTATAAAGCACATAATTTTCAAACATGTTAATTAGAAAAAATAAATTAACTTTTGCAGTAAATAAATAAACCAATAGCCTATAAATTCAATTAAGTTACTCATTAATATAAGAGCTTTCAATCATGTAAGAATTTTTATAAACAGTTCAGTAGTTTTCGAGTTTATCCGGAACAAACAGACAAAAGTTTTCAAACATTATAAATATAAAAAAAAAAATACAATAATGAAATAGTAACATCGTAAAATTGTACTTACATTTATGTTCTTTTTATTTATAAATTTACATGAAATTGGAATTACTACGAAACCTTTTTCCTGGAATAAAACCTCTTTTAACTTGGGAGATTATGAGTAAGCCTGTAACAAATTTTATAGCTCCATACAAAAAGGGTGCTTTATGAGCTTCCTAAATCGTTCTGGGATCTTATTTCTTTTATTAGTTGAACTAAATTCTTGCTTTTACATGATCGTAACAATACATCATATTATGTTAAATGCTTGTTATTCGATTTGTAGTTTTGTATTTTATATTTATAATAAATTAGTATATTTAAATAAAAATTATAGAATATCTTTACTGATCTAATCGTTCCACTTGACGCCTGTCTTCAGTTTGTTTTGTTCTAATTTGCACCACTATTATCGTAGCAGTTTTAGGAGACACCAGCGTTAAGTTTATCGGTTACATCCAAAAATGAACGTCAATACGGTCCTAAATTACAAAATAGAGTGGTTACGTAAAATTTAAAAGCCTCCATATTATCGACGGCTCTGACTATTGCGAATCCGAAGCACTTCAATAAACTGAATGGCCGAATTAGGCTCGCGCTGGCCAACGAAAGATACCTCATGTTTTATTCATCGCACGAAATCATCGAATCGAAACTATCCAGATATCTATGCTTTATTTAAATTTGGAATATAAATTAAACTTAATTGAAATTATCGTTACGAGATTTATAAACGGACAATAGTTTAATAAGATTTTTTGAAGATTTTCGCTAAAAAAAACTTCAATATTTCTATCAATTTAAACAAACTTCACATTTAACAGCCAATACTTTATTTATTTATTCTTTAGCACTTTTATAAGTACAAGGAGGACTTAATGCCTAAAGGCATTCTCTACCAGTCATCCGGTATATGAGAGGAAAGTATAATTATGTGCAGGGCAGATATGAATTGAAGATACTATTTTACCAATACAGATATTATGTAATACAAAAATATATTAGAAAAAAAGTAAGTTTAAATTTGTAAATATTGTATATGTAAAAGAAAGAGAATAAGATAAATACAAACTCTAGATTAATAAGTACAATAATAGCGAGAAGGCTTCTTATGAATGGAGTCTCATAACATAATGATGCCGAATCAGACGCTTGAAAATGTTCTTGGAGGAGGCTGTTTTAATGTTAGGTGAAAGATCGTTCCACAGTCTAACAGCTGTCACAGAGAAGGATTTATCCAAGAAGGACGAGTGATGAATAGGCGTGGATAGTAAAAGATTATCAGAGGACCGAAGAGAAAGCTCGTGATTTTCACACAGGAATTTGAAGAGGTCTTTTAAATAAGAGGGGTAATTTGTATCATTTAATACTGAGTAAAGAGTGCAGAGAATACGAACGTTAATTTGGTAAAGAGTGCAGAGAATACGAACGTTAATATGGTAGATGCCAGTAACAACACCTGTTGCACGAATGGGATGACTGAAGACAGGCGTAAAGTGGAAGTTATTCCGCGTACAGTCTGATGAGTGTACGCACCGTAGGCATAATTTTATTCCTCTTTCCCTTCCCACCCTTTTCTGATTAGGAAAAGATGGGAAGGGGAAGTGGATTTGGTGGAAGAGCGGACGCATAAGAAGGAGAATGATCTTCTTTCTGTGCGTCCCCTTCTCCGTTGATTAAAGGTAGGCAATGAAACTGCATTTGTGGATATCTATGGGCAACGGTCGCCTCACTATTTCGGCGAAACCAGGTGGCCGTTTTGTTGTTTGCTACCTCATGGTATAAAAAAATAGTAATTAATAGAGTCGTCTTATTTTTTAAGTAGTCTGCGATTCGTCCAGTGAGCCTAGTACGAATATTTGTGACAATTACCATCGTATCGTTATTTGTAAATATGTCGAATAACTATATGATTTTTGGTGGCACAAATTTAAAGACAAATTTTATCGATGACGGTACGGTGGTAATTGTCATAAATATTCGTACTAGCCCCAATAATCCGTTCAGTAATTCTGGAATAACCTGATAACCAACATTCCACCTATACGAAAACTAATATGAAATGCAAATAAATTAAAAATTACCTTAGCTAACTTCCGAGTACTTAAATAAAAAAACAAAAAAAAAATATAGCCTGTCTTACCCACTAATAGAAAAGTTTTCAATAACTAAATAGATTTTCAATAGCTTAAGTAGTTTTTGTTTTTATTTTGAACACTTAAATCTTCCTAATATAGAAAATATTAAATAAATATAGAAAATAAAATAATGGTATGATTATATTATCAAGAGGTTGTCAACGAAAGAGAGGCGTAGTTAATGAGTTAAAAGTACACCCCTTGTCAAATGTAAAGCTTTCAAGAAAAAACCTCCCTTAATAGAAATATATTTTCTTTATACGCGTAATGACTTTGTTGAAAATATTTTTGTTTTTTAAATCATATAAATAAAATTGAAGTATCTATATGTAAAGAGATTATTACTTGACAGTATTATTTTAATTTATAGTTACTTTTTAAAATTGAAAGATGGATATATACCATAATGTACTAGAAATCAAAAAGTATAGATTTATCAAAAAACATACCGGGACATTGATGTACATCCGTAAACTGTACCTGAGGCTCGTAATTCTAATTCTGTTTAACTAACATTTATATATAACTAGCTGTTACCCGCGACTCCGCCCGCGTGGAATAAAAAAAATGCACACAAGATAAAAAGGTTCCTATGTCCGTATCCTAGTTCTAAGCTACCTCCCCATCAATTTTTAGCTAAATCAATTCGACCGATCTTGAGTTATAAATAGTGTAACTAACACGACTTTCTTTTATATATATAGATTTAAATTTTTCTTGTAAAATCGATAAATTGCTCGGATACTATTAGTATCCTATAGTTAGTAAGAAACAAATAACGAGATAGTACTCAAGTTGAAATGTTCATTGTTAGTTGTAACATCGATCGTGTTTCGGTGAAAGTTCAAGTTACTACTTACTTATGTCTGGTTGTTGAACTTGCAATGCATCTTGTTTAAACTTAGTAAGTTAAGTATTTATTTATTTTTTTAACTAGCTGTCGCCCGTGACTACGCGTGGGATTATAAAAAAACCTTAATGAGTAGCCTATGTGTTCTTTTAGACTACCTTCCTACCTTCTAAAACATCCATCCATCTATTCATCCATCTAAACATTCGCATTTATAATTTTTTTTATGATATTTTTTTCAAACGAGCAAATGGCTACCTGGATTCGCCGAAATAGCGAGGCGACCGTTGCCCATAGACATCCGCAAATGCAGATGCGTTGCCTACCTTTCATTAACGGAGAATTCTACCTTTCTTTCTTTCCTTTCTTTTAAACTCTACCTTTCCTTTACAAACAACATCATGAAGTAATTTAGATAGGGTATATAGGGAGAAATGTATCTTTGAATTTAATTGATAAAAACTGAACAATCAAATATTTTAAACTTTATAACATTAGTATACCTGTTGTTGTTTTTTTATTATATATTAGACAAAAATGTATTATATAAAAATTTATATATAAGTCGTTATTTTTAATCGCAGATATTGATCCCCGATTGAGCGCCCGGGCAGAGGGCAGAGGGTAGAGGGTAGAGGGTACGAGGAGAGTCTAATTATAGACCTCGTCAGTACCACGTTTTCCTTTTTAAATGAATATAATCTTTAATAATCTGGTATTTTTTTGGTAGATTGTACTTACATTTTTTGTACATCATTAAGATGATATTAAGCTACCAGTTTTTCGAACAGGAACATAAAAAAACTAGCGTCAGGTAAATTCTAATAAGGAAAGGATGGGAAGGGGATTTAGCAGGGAAAAATAACATGACAGAGTCAACCACGCTGGCACAGTGCTGATTGGTTTGAATTTCTTTGTTGATATGTGCGGGTTGCATCACGATGTTTTCCTTCACCGTCGAATATTGGTACATGATGGGATTCGAACCCAGGATGTGCCGATTTAAAGTCAAATGCTTAACCCCTGAGTCACCGACGCTCTAGTAAGATGATATGATGTCATTGTTTACTGTTTGCAATGTTAACATTTATTGCATTGTATACTTTAATAGATACGAGATTGTTATATGTGCCAGGGTTGACAAATGGAGAATAAGAAATGTCAAAAAAAAATGAAAGATCAATAATTTTTTTCTTATAATTTTTTTTTTGTCATCAGAAGTAAAGATGTTTGCCAGATTTCAGATTAATATTAAGTTAAATTTAAAACCGTTTAATTAAATAAAATCATATATATATAAAGAACAGAATAGGAAAAAAGAAATGACTAAAAGATTGTCGATTTTTAAATTCAAATAAAAAAGGCAACTTGGAACGTTCAAATGATTTTCGGATTTTACGTTTCGTTGAAATAATATTTGCAAATGGATACCTCAGTCTTCGGTAACCCATTGTGGTAACCTTTTAGACTTTTAAGGAATTTGAAACTTAATCGCATTATTTTAAAACTCATTTTCCAATGAAGGACTTGAATAATTTTGTGTTCGTAATATTCCGTTGGTTTTTTCAAAGCTTATTAATATTTGATGAAGCTTTTTAATTTATTCTTTTTGGGTACTGGAAAAAATCAAATATGGATTTGAGACACTTGTAATTTTCCTGTTTTTTTAATGAAGGGGTGATTTTCGACATAGGAGTGGAAGAATAGAAACAAGAATTATCCTTTTCAATGTGTCTTGTCTGGTTCATTAACTGTTGCTTTCTGAGACCAGAATCTCTGTATAAAACATATCGTCATCCCTGTCTTTATCTTTGACAAAACAGAGATAACAATATGTTTTAAACGGGGATTCTAGTCTTAGAAACCCACGGTAAAGTAGGTAAAACATTTAGAGATTACGTTGTCTTTGAGTAAGTATTATCTGCTCACTTGTCTATCATTATGGATACATTGATACATATACATGCAGACTAGCGTATTCTTGTATCGCTGAGTAACAACAATATCCCGGTCACGAATAGTTTATAGTTTATTTTATTTTGTTTTATTTTTTCTCTTTATTGTTGTTACTAACATTACTTATTAAGCCTTTACTAACCCTAGTATAATAATATGGATCTTTGTAATCTGAAGTAAATAAACATTATTATTATTATTTATTTTATATTAATTCTGTCTCCGCCTGGCTGGTTTTTATATGATAGATAAAGTAATTAAATAATGGTAAAATAAAAACTAATAAATATACTACGTATTTACGATAAATACATATATATAAAACCTAAATTACACACTATACATACATACATACATAAATCCTAGCCAGGCGGGATTTCCTCGGCAGGGAAGACCAGACGGCCAATAATTTTTTTTTTCATTATTATTATTTAATTTAATTATTTAACGGTTTTTTGACATAAATTGTTTATTTGTTTCTCGTGTAGTAATTAAAATTGGAATCACTTTCCGTTATTGTTTTATTTGGTGAACATTTTGTTTTTATGGCAATAAAATATTATATGGACGAAAGAACCGTTTGATGTTTGTAATTTTTAAAGAATTTATCTTGGTATAAACATTTGGTACACTTTGTTAAACAGAATGCTGTAAAAATTATATATATTTCTTGCTGCAAATGTTGGAAATTATACTTTATAGCAATCTATTACTCCAGAGACGCGATACAAATTGTCAGTATTTCTCGTATTTGCATATAAAACGAAAATTGTTATTTCAACATTATTTCTTATTACAAACTAGCTTTTACCCGCGACTCCGTCCGCGCGGAATAAAAAAAAATAGAAAATGGGGTAAAGATTATTCTATGTCCTTTTCCTGGTCCTAAGCTACCTGCCCACCAATTTTCAGTCAAATCGATTCAGCCGTTCTTGAGTTATAAATGGCGTAACTAACACAACTTTCTTTTATATATATAGATTACAATTGTTATTCTTGAAATAAAATCTTCTTTCAAAAGATTAATTAACGGTGTTTTGTATATAAAATTATAATTGCACTAAAAAAAAAAACTGGTTGCCTTAATTATTGATTTGTTCGAATTTTGAATTTTAATTACCTATATAACAACTATTTTTTTTGTTGTGCGTTGTTATAAATGTGAGTGTAGATTACTTAATAACTGTATTAAAAGGTATTATCGTTCATTGCAACGAAGTAAAATACGCATTTCAAAGAATTGATACAGTATCAAGTGAAAATATTTGAATAAAACTCCACGTGTCGAAGGACAGTAAGCAAAAAGTGGAAATCGCTCACGTAAAGTAAGTCATTACAACCTGACAAACAAATACCGGAGACTCGTTGAATTTGCATATAAAACGAAAAGCCGCTACACGTGACGAATCTCTGAGCGCTGTAACGTTGCAAGCGATTTTAAACAATGAACTTTTGTTTTTGCCAGCTTTTATTTTGTTTCACCTGTCCAGACGTTTGTCGTCAAATCTTGTAAATTAAATTTAAACCACTTCCAGTTAACTGATTGAGCTGAAATTTTGCATACATGTATAAATCATCATCATCTTCATCAGCTCACTATACGTCCCCACCAAGGAGCTCAAAGCCTACCCTAACTCAGGGGTGACTAGGCCATAGTTAACGCTGGCCCAGTACGGGTTGGTTGACTTCACACATATCTTTAAATTTCTTCTGAGATATGTGCAGGGTGCATCACGATGTTTTCCTTCACCGTAAGAACGTCGGATAAATGTACATATGTAAATCGAAACTCGAAAAACAAATTGGTACATGGTGGGATTCGAACCCAGGACCTGCAGATTGCAAGTCAAGTGCTTAACTCCTGAGCCACCGACGCTCATGTTTAAGTCGCGTGACTAAAACTATGGACCACTTGTGGGCATATTAGCGAAAATGCGGCAGAGTTTTAGACTGCTGTATTGTTAAAATAAAATCTCTAATTAATTTGACAAAGCCACATCAAGCTACTAAGTTTTATCTATGTCAAAGATTAAAAGGTAGTTTATAAGCTTTCCACTTAAATCGTTAACGTGAAATTCCATTACCGTGAAGCTTGTATTGACATATATTGTTGTCTCTATTTTATTAAATAGAGTGAGAGAGATGGTAATATGAATTATTAAAAGTACTTCGAAATCGAAATCCACAGTTAGTAATAGCTTTTGTTATCAGTAAGTTAATCGCTTTCAATTTATTTATTAAAGGTATAAATGCTAGTTTAATCTTGCAGCTCATTTACGATGTATGTGGATTAAGTCTGTATTAATTATTTAAAACCACTTTTTCATTAAGTAACAAGCCACGAGACTATGGAAAAGGTGCATACGTATGTATAAGGTGCAGACGTGTTCTTAGCCGACTTCAAAAAGAAGGAGGTTATCAATTCGACTGTATTTTTTATGTGTGTTACCGCGATGCTCCGCCTCTGGTGCTCCGATTTTGATAAAAAATATTTAATAGAAAGGAAGTGTTTGCAGATTGGTCCTATTTTTTTATTTTTTTTAAATAACTAGAAAACGAGTACATTTTTTTAAACCCAAATTACTATTACTTAGATATAATAAAAAAATAAAAGTGTGTAATACAATAGTAAAAACAATAAAATAAAATACAAATTAAATTTAATTAAAACAATAACACAACAAAGTGGATAGGCACTTAGTGGAAAAGAGGTTTTAGTGGTAGTCGAAGAAGTCACATCTGCTTTATAAAATGCAGATAGAATACTCAATCTCATAACAGTGTAAAAAAACCAACAAAGGTTTAATTGGATCTAAAGTTATTAACGTTTAATTTATTAAATTCAATAAAAACTAAAATTAAATGGTGTCTCAATAAAATTAAAAACTGCAGCATCTTTTATTTCATAAAAACAAACGACTGTAAATATACAAAACGGGTATTTACTATTTACCCATTGATATGTTATTTATTTACCTTAAATAGTTGATTTATAATAGTTATAAATAACTAGACAACTTTATTCGGTAATCAAAATATTAAGAATGGAGTAAACTTAGGTGAGGTTAGAATCCTCTTTCAGAAGTGAACGTGACTCAGGGTACGAAATTATACAGTTTATTTATTTAAGTCTCGCGTGTCTTAGTCTTAGTAATTCAGTTTTCTTTTTATCTTTTACAAAAGAACCCTTAAAATATCCAGGTGTAACTAATGTCTGTTTCGGAAAGTCCTAAAACAATATAATTAATAAAATTGGAGTGTCTGTTTGTAATGCAGAAAGTAATCTAAATTTCACAAACATTTATTTTTTTATTTTCATCTGCCAGTCTGTCTATCTGCCAACCCTAGATTTTTTGAGGTAATCTACGAAACGAACGATTTTCACGGAACTTTGAGGGAAGGTAGCTCATGCATACGAGTATATTATATGCTACATTTTTTAAATTTTGCACCGACAAAGTCGCGGGCTGTCGATGGTTAATTTAGTTTTAAAAATAATTTCTAAATGTGTATTTAATAAATATATTTTATATTATTTGAAAGTTATTTTATAAACTGTTTATCTTAAAGGAATTGTATTTGTTATAATAATTTAATTAATAGAGCTATGAATTGCTACTCTAAATAAATTTATAAATGAATAACCAACTTAATTTTATTAATGAATCAACTATAAACTCTATTAACATTTTATTATGATCATGAAATAACAAGAGGTCCTTCAAGTCACATAAAATGTTATGGATATGGATCTAAAAACCCATTCAAGAAGGTAATAACATAAATTTATTTACGGTCTACGACGGTCTACGAAGTGCTACGACTTTCGTGACGTTGCTACGTCGTAGCCTTAATTCTGTTAGGTTTATTTTTGTATTAAAGTTACTCCGAATTTTACGTTCATAGATAATTTGATATACTTTTACCTTTCTAATATTTCTTTTAACTTATTACAGTTGCACAAAAAGTACTAATAAAATTGAAATACAGTCAAAACCGTTTATGGCGACATCGTTTAGAACAACATACCGGTTAAATTGACCAAAATCAAAGGTCCTGGCTGAATGTTATATACATATCTTTCCTATTAATACCTGTCACCGGTTGTTACAACTATCGGTTTTTACGACTCAATATGAGTAGTCCCTTCGATGTCGTTATAACAGATTTTGACTGTAATCCTCATAAGGTGTATTTTTGGTAATGGAGTTTTTCATAATAGTAAGGGGCTTAAAAATCCTATTCAAAAAGAGAGGTCATTTTTCAGCACACGTGGCTAATTAGTCAGTTAAAATTAATTTAGCTGAAACAAAATGAAATCGTTATTTTTGTTTTAATTAAAAATTTCAAGTCAGATGTTCAAAGTCGTTTGGAGTTTCGCCAGGAATATGATTTCTCGACGCTGTTCAGAACTGTTACGCTATTTTTATTTTACTTTTAATTGACTCCAACTACCGCACTCTTAAAGGCTACTTAGGTCTTACTTTAGTATAGATTTAGTATGAGAAACCTAAATCCACACAAATGTCTAAGCAACATTTAAATCAAATTTTGTTGCTGATTTAAAAAAATATAAATTATTGATTTTATAAATCAATGCTTAGTGACAGTCTTATAAAAATAACTACGTAGAAGAATAAAATCTTAGTTGAGTAGAAAGGTAGCTAAGTTTTTTTTTAATCTAACATAATTAGTAACGTTTTAATACTCGCTTGTGTAACATTGTCACATAGATTCCATTGAAAACGGAAAAAGAATGCTGCAGAAACGTGAAACAGTCTCTAGATTCCCACGTAATTGTTATCAACGCTCCACAGTCTTTCTCGTGTAATCCCACAAGCAGTCTGTATGGTGCTTTATTTTCTTTAATATATTTATTTAGTCTTTCGAAAGTGTTTGCGAATTTAATTTAACATTTTATTCTAATAAATCCTATTGCATTATTAATTATTCCAATAAATAGTCGCAGACTGGTAAACACTGGTGGCAGTTCATTTGCCAGTTAAGGTTCAACTTTTAACAGTGGTAGACACCAGCACCAATAACGTCTGTTGCACGAATAGGCAGACTCGCCCGGTGAAATAATAACGACCATACAGAAGACAGTCTTGGAGTGGAAGCTCTTCAGCGATTTGTTTGATTAATCACCTCTTCCTTCCCATCCTTTTATTTTAAGGAAAGGATTGGAAGGGGAAGTGGATGGATGAGGGAATGCCTAACAAGGGGAAAAAACTTCTTTCTCTTCGTCCTCCGTCTGTTGAATGTAGGCAACGCATCTTCATTTGCGGATATCTATGGGCATGGACGATCGCTCGTTTGCCACCTTACGATATAAAAACTTTTAACTGCATAAAAATGACAGCTAATAAAGTGTCAAGTGTTCGACACAACATTTTGTGAAAGAATTCCTTCAATATACAATTTGCCTAGGCAAATTACAAATGGCATTAACGATTTTCCGGTGACATGTACACAACATAACCAAAGAATTAACTATGTATAGTGGTAATTCACGTTGGAAATTATAAAGCTTGCAAATCAACTTTGTCATTAAATGTTTCAAAATGTCAACTATATCGTCAATGTTGGTATAACCGTAGAATTCGAATGCCATGAGACTAGTACTAATAAAGCTTGTCTTCTCTGTTGGCTTTAACGCTACCGACGCTCTGGGCAAGATTCCTGCAGCGCTTCCTTTTATACTACGCCTGATTTTTTAACAAGATGGAAACCAACAGTAAACCAAACAATAGTGTTATTCAGTAAGCTGCATGCGGTTGTAATTTCCGTTAGTATCATTGTTCGCTGCAGTTTTATCAATCTCTACATAAATTGCGGTTTGCTGCGCTGCGGCCGGTGTTGGCGTGTCGAAATGAAACGCATTTGGTTTGTTGTATAATTTAATTAATGCATTTGATATACTGTTATCTTTTTATGGAAAGGTTTTAATTCTTTTTTCAAAATTTTCCGTATATTAGATTATCAATTTTTATGACAGCATGTTCATTTTGTTACATTTTTGTTATAACAAAATATAATTCTACATTTACAATTATACATCTAGGTTCATCAAAAACCCACTACTTAGTGATTTACATCCACCCCGTACGACCATACAAAGAACAACAAAAGGTGTTTGAAGAGTTATACTTTACGAGATATAGATAATTTCACTCACGTATTTTAAATAAAGGGATTTATTTCCCCCAATCTAATATGTTTTAGTTTACATTTTTCTTATATTTAAAATACTTTAAGCAAATGCTAGTACACTGGCCACAACTAAATTAAAAAAAACATGTAAAAGCGCTGTATTTCGAAAGAGCTTGTTTGACGTGCCTTTGTGTAGACCCGATACCAAACATGAACCCGTAAAGTAATTTTAAACGAGTAGTTAATTTTCAAACAACGTCTTATACCAACTCGTAGTGAGCTATATCATTGTAAAATAGAAATGATTATAAACCTTGTACCCTTATCAAATTAAGGTACGTTTAAAATTCTGCTAGGAGCGTTCTCCTCTTTAAATGTGTAATTAATTTCTAACCCTTTACCATAGTTTTGTATTTAGGAAATAAACTCGACTACACCCTCAGGGATGTTCAAGCATTTATACATGACTAGCTTTTCCCGCGACTCCGTCCGCGCGGTATAAAAAATAGAAAACGGGGTAAAAATTATCCTATGTCCGTTTCCTGGTTCTAAGCTACCTGTCCACCAATTTTCAGTCAAATCGATTCAGCCGTTCTTGAGTTATAAATAGTGTAACTAACACGACTTTCTTTTATATATATAGATAACATATTTATACCTATTTTTTTATATCTTTTAGTTTTTAGAAGTCTTTAAATAATGCAGACTTCTTATACTAAAACTACACTTAGATGATCCTTAATGATAGATAAACATTTCTGAGTAGGGTGGTAAATCTAAGTTATGCACTTAGATACCATTGAAAGAAATACAACATTTTCATTAAAACAAATACAACAGTCAAAAAGGTCTGTATGAATAAAATATATGTTACTTTTAGACGTGTGAATTGTTAGTTAATTTAATAAATAACGTTGTTCATATACTTTATGAATAATATTTATTACTTATATTTATTATAAAATATATCAGACGCAATATAAATGTAATTGTGAAATCATTGAAGTGTACTTTATTTAATTAATATTTCTCTGATAGCTTTTATATTAAAACATAATGTTTATTACTGCTGTGGTATTAAAATTTTAATGTTACTAATATTATAAATGCGAATGTTTAGATGGATGGATGAATGGATGTTTGTTTGAAGTTATCTTCAGAACGGCTTAACAGATCTCGAGGAAATTCGAAATAAATATAGACCATAGTCTGGGGGAACACATAGGCTACTTTTAATGTTTTAGCTTAAAATGCGTAAATAAGGAAACACAATTAACTATTTACATCTTGTTTATTTGTGACATTGTCATAGCAACCGGTGTGGACACATCTCTTCTAATTTTTTTTTTCATTCCGCGTGGACGAAGTCGCGAGCAACAGCTGGTGTAGTTATAAAATTAACAATATAAGAGTTTTCGTTGTTTTTTTTTCATTAAAAAATATGAAAGTTTTTCAGACATTTTTTCATGGAAGTACTGCATTGTTCAGAACTAATGCAGCATTATTTTGTATTATTAAAGGTAACGCTGGAATTTAATTATGAAAAGGGTATATATAAATTCAACTTTATAAATCTGTTTGTACGGTTCCATTAAAGATGGTTTATTGATTAATTGAACATTCGCTTAGTGTAGATTTCAAATACTACATTTGTACTACGGATCGCTTTGGCTTACTGAATAACTCTAACTGTGGGTTTTTGAAACCAAAATCTCCGTTTAATACATGTCGTTATTTCTGTTTTGTTTAAGATGGTGATAGGTATGACGATATGTTTTATACAGAGATATTGGTCTGAGAAACCTAAGGTAAATGTGTGTAGAAAGTTACTTTTTAATGGAATATTTATAAGAAAAGCTGCTGGAAAAATCAGCTTTTAAGGAAGGTTCAATAATGATAAGCCTTTGACTATAAAATGTTTTCTTACGATGTCCCTTTTTCGTTCTTTGTGTGAATAGGCGAGGTATTTGAAGACCTTTTCGTTTTTTAGCCGACTTCAAAAAGAAGGAGGTTATCAATTCGTCTGTATTTTTTTTTTTTTTTATGTGTGTTACCGCGATACTCCGCCCCTGGTGGTCCGATTTTGATGAAAAATATTTTAATCGAAAGGAAGTGCTTGCAGGTGGGTCCCATTTTTTTGTTTTTTTTTTTAAATAACTAGAAGACTAGTAGATTTTGAATATAGCTTCAAAATTTGTTGCGAAGATTAGGGACATTTTTGCTTTCAGCGCTTACGTAGGCTAAACTATAGGACCTACATAAAAATGATGTATGGCGAATTGTAGCTCTTTAAATGTGCTAAATAAAAGTCAGCGATAGCATATATCTATCTTTTATAGTTTTCTCACAATAACCATTTTTTTCTTCAGAAACATCAATTAAATTCATGCCCTATTTCCGACGCTATTATTCGAGTTCAGTATTAACCCTTATGTAAATAAACATGTTCATTATCAAGAGAATTTAATGTAGATTATATTTGCAATTGAAACTATATCATTCTGTCTAATAGTTTAGGAGATATCGTAAGAATAAAATTACGCGGAAACGAAAAATGCTACATGAAAAGCACAATTTTGCTTTCTGGACTTACGTAGGTCAAACTATATGACTTACATAAAAATGATGTCTGGAGTAATTATAGATCCTTAAATTTGCTAAATAAAAGTCTTCGGTGGCATATATCTATCATCTATGGATGTCTCACAAAAACCATGTTATTGTGAACAAACTTCGATTAAAATGGACACGAAAAACAGCGCCGTAAGCTTACGGCACTATTATATTATATTCGATATGAATCCTTATCCAAATAAATATGTTTTATGGCAAGAGTATTAAATGCAGATTACATTAGCCTTTAAACTATGTAATTCTGATCAATAGTTTGGGAGATATTAAATAATTAAAAACTACGCGCATTCGAAAAATGCTAGTGCGGCGCGCGGCTGGACAAAATTAAAGGTACGCTACGATGTATTAGTTCGGTAATTTTCAATTTGTATACCGATTTTGATAATTATTTCATTGTTTAAAGGATAAGTGGTTATCTGCTGCATTCTAAATTAGTTTTTGAATTGAAATACACACATATCAAATAGGAAAGTCCTTTTCTTTATTTGTCTTATTTATGTCTTTATACGTATTAACGAAATTTGTAATTGAACTTCAAATTCACTAAAAATTGTGAAATAAAACAAAAATTTTAAGAAAAAAAAATAGCCGACTTCAAAAAAAAACAATCTCAAACAAAATGCACTGAAAAGTAACCTAAAAAAACCAATTTCAAACAAAATACACTCAAAAGTAACATAAAAAAACAATTTCAAACAAAATGCACTCAAAAGTAACCTAAAAAAAACCAATTCAAACAAAATGCATTCAAAAGTAACATAAAAAAACAATTTCAAACAAAATTCACTAAAAAGAAACAAAATAATGTCATGAAAACTCTCTAAACTCTAGTAGTTGCTCTCGTTGCGCTCTCTAATAGTAGGGGCTCAGTTTTCCGCAACTCCACGACAAGCGCGTATTTTGCGTGTCTCTAAACTCTAAAGAAAGTTCTCTTCTTTCTTGTAACATGTCTATATTGTATAATTATTGTTATTTTGGAGTCGGTTTCGGCCTAAGTAGGGACATAAACGTAAGTATGTCTAATACATCTCAAATATAAAATGTCATCTATTTACTTCGGCCGACACCGACTGCGAAATAACAATAATTATACAATATAGACATGTTACAAGAAAGAAGAGAACTTTCTTTAGAGTTTAGAGACACGCAAAATACGCGCTTGTCGTGGAGTTGCGGAAAACTGAGCCCCTACTATTAGAGAGCGCAACGAGAGCAACTACTAGAGTTTAGAGAGTTTTCATGACATTATTTTGTTTCTTTTTAGTGAATTTTGTTTGAAATTGTTTTTCCTTTTATACTATTTTCGATTTTACAAAGTTTTTTTTTAATTCCCTTGTTATAACTGCATTCTTTTTTCCAGTTTGATTTTCTTATGTTTGTGTTGCTCTGATAACTTTTACATATTTATGTTGTTGCTTAGATTATTTATACTGAAGTAATTCTAAGTTTAAGTACTCTGTATTAGGAACATAAGAACATAGAACTTATAATATAGGTATTAAATAAAGAAAAGATATGAAGGGGAAGTGGATTTGACAAAGGAGGGGGATAAGTGAGGGAAATATCGTCTTTCTGTACGTCACCTCCTTCGTCGATTGAAAATAGGCGAAAATTGTGGTGAATTCAGGTGTCTTCCACCTCGCAAACTTGTCTTCCACCTCGTGATTTAAAAAAAAAGCAAAAAATTTACCCTCGGTTACTATTATATACTATCTATTGAACTACTAACCCTATAACTGTTACTTTATATGGCAAGAAATTAACTATCAAATACACTTAGTATTATCAAAGTTAATGAAATAAAAACCTAATTTATTTCCTTAAGAACAATATACTGAATGTTTTCAATCGAAGAAATTATTAATAATGACAATAGCAAAGCTCTTCTGTCGTAAATTGAATGTCATTTGCATTTGCGATTAGTTTGTCCCGACTCTCAGGCGTCCAATAATTCTGCAACTGGGTTAATCGTTCCATTTCTACGTCATAAACATGATAGACCTAGTTCTATCTAGTTTGTGACTATATTTTTATGGCTTATTTAAAGTGTGGTATTTTGTCATATGTCGCGAATATTGAAATTGTGATTTGAACGTGTTATAATAGTGGTAGATCCAGCAACAACAATATTTGTTGGGTGCACGAATTGGTCGGGTCGACCGGTGAAATACCACGACCATACAGAAGACAGGCGTGAAGTGGAAGCAATTCCGCGTACAGTATGATGAGTGTGGTACCGGAGGCCTAATTTTAGTCCTCTTTCCCTTCCCACCCTTTTCTTATTAGGAAAGGATGGGAAGGGGAAGTGGATTTTGCGGAAGAGGGGACGCATAGAAAGGAGAAATATCCACTTTCTGTGCGTCCCCTTCTCCGTTGATTAAAGGTAGGAGAATTAAAAATAGTTTTCGAGTTTATTATTTTGTGGTTTTCTATTAGTATTCAATTGTTGGTTTTTGTTTATTCATGATCTACATTTTTGTACTCATTTGTATGTAATTGGTTTCTGAGGCCAAAATTCCTGTAGGTGGGTTCGCGGACGAAAGCACAAGCCTTCCTGTGGCCTCGCCACCATGCGTAGGAGGAAGAGAGGGTTATATATAGTATATCTATTTTGTCAAAGATTATAAGAGCGATGACGATAAGTATACAGGTATTTAGTCTAAGAAACCGCCATTTAGTATAAGAAAAATTAGTCCGCCTTAACTGGAGCAGAATTGGGGCACATCAAAAATTTGAAAAGATACAACTATTTTTTTTTGGAATAAAAAACTGTTTGTGTTATAAAATAATTCCACAGAAGCAATAAATGTGAACAACGTATCCGAATAAAGTTTACCGAACGTAAATATAATGCACCGCAGACCACAAATCGCCGGACAGTTTACATTGGCGCGATGTTTTTCTCTACAACGATATTGGAAGTTCGTGGACAGAATAACGAATGTCACACGCTTTCATTCAGCTGTTTACATTACAAGGAATTTACTGGTTTAATAATATAAAGCTATGTTTGTACAAAAGTGTTTTGTACAAAGTGTTTGTACAAGTGCTTTGTACAAAAGTGCAACACAATTTGTTTAACCATAAACTATAAACGACTTATGGGTCTACGTGCTTTTAAAATCGAATAATAAAAAGTCAGTATTCTTTGAGTGTATTATTTTTAATTAAAAAAAATGAAGTCTCATAGTCTAAAGAGTTTGTATATAATTATTAAAAGATGTTTCGTACATTTGGAATAGTGTTCAAAAATCTATTACTCTGCTCTAATTAATAGAGAATATTTATTCATAAATTGAGTTATTTTTTAAATTGCAAAAAAGTACATACAAGTCTAATAATTATAAACTACTAGCTATTACCCGCGACTCCGTCCGTGCGGAATAAAAAATAGAATAAAAACGGGGTAAAAATTATCCTATGTCCTTTTCCTGGTCCTAAGCTACCTGCCCACCAATTTTCAGTCAAATCGATTCAGCCGTTCTTGGGTTATAAATGGTGTAACTAACACAACTTTCTTTTATATATACAGATATAAATATATGATTAACTTAAATCCAGACTGAACATGGGTTATTATTACATACTATCTTTGCGCTCTTTGTACTGTAGTTATTGGTTCATTGCTCTATCTTAAATAACTTGTATTAACTTAATTATGCACAACCTACGCATCTTAGTAGATTCCATAGCTCGTGCGTCAAACGCCCACGCAATTACATTCTAATCTACCCACATAATTTAATAATAATTGATAGAGTGGTCATAAAATTCAACAATCAAGTGTAGGTATTTACGTAAACAACGCTTGTTTTTGGAACGAAGTTCCTTATCGCGTGTTGTGAAAGGGGGCTAGACGGAAAAAATTCTTACGAAAAGTTGTCACGACACTTTTTGCTATAGTAAGTATGTTAACGACGAATGAGCGCTACTTCACCATGGCAACGACGTGACAATATATAACGAAAATTCATAGAAATAAAATGTACTTCTTGTAAAGACTTAAGTTTTTTATTCATAGAATAAACATTGGTTCCTTCACTAATTAATAGAAAGGAACTTCGTTCCATCCGGGTGTCCCTTGACACCTCTCAAGTTTTTTAATAGAATGGTTATTTTTTGTTTTAATATTTAATCTGAATTTTTAAAGTTATTGTTAAGTAGAAGAGGACGATTGAAAACTTCTGACTACAAATAAACCTTACTTGAAGATGGTATGGTGCGAAGATGACTAAATCTTTAATCGTTATGAAATGTTCAGAAAATACTTTTATTTTAGAAATAACCAGCAGTCCATAAAAATAATAGCCCGCGCCTTCTTCACTGCAGAATAATTAGAAAAATAGTCTTAAGTTACTACCGCACCTATAACCTACGTTACAGTATTACAAAGAGACGGACAAGAAAAAATTTAAGACTTTTATTTTCTACCTTTTCTTATTTATAATATTAGCTACCTTCTTTATACCAAACTATTGCATTTTACCAACCAAATCATAATCTATATATATAAAAGAAAGTCGTGTTAGTTACACCATTTATAACTCAAGAACGGCTGAATCGATTTGACTGAAAATTGGTGGGCAGGTAGCTTAGAACCAGGAAACGGACATAGGATAATTTTTACCCCGTTTTCTTTTTTTTTTATTGCGCGCGGACGGAGTCGCGGGTAAAAGCTAGTAACTGATAAACAAATGAAATAACGTAATGGTCGCAATATGGAAATTGACGTTCCTGTATTTAATTTCGGTTTAGAATAAAAAAGAGCTTGTTTTTATTTAAATTTTATCAGTATGAGTGTAAAATCGTGTACCTCGATCAATGTGTGAGCTTTCAAATATTTTTAATACTTTAAAAGCTGACCACTTACTTTTGATTTGCAGATTCAAATGAATTGTATAACCATAAAAATAATATAGCGTTTGATCAAATGCACGTAGTTTATGATTTTTAAAGGTTTCATTTATTTAACTTGCATCTATGTATTTTTTTTATCGTAAGGTGGCAAACGAACAAACGGCCACCTGGATTCGCCGCAATAGCGAAGCGACCGTTGCCGACATCCGCAAATGTAGATGCGTTGCCTACCTTTAATCAACGGAGAAGAGGACGCACAGAAAGAGGATATTTATCTTTACTATGCGTCCACTAAATCCACTTCCCCTTTCCATCCTTTCCTTATAAGAGAAAGGGTGGGAAGAGAAAGAGGACTAAAATTAGGCCTCCGGTACCACACTCATCAGACGAAACGCGGAATTGCTTCCACTTCACGCCTGTTTTCTGCGTGGTCGTGGTATTGCACCGGTCGACCCGGCTAATTCGTGCACCCAAGAAATATTGTTGTTGCGGGATCTACCATTGTTAAATTGTATTGTTTTGTATGTTAATATTGAATTATCCGATATATGAGACTGCATATTATCGTAAAATTGTATTTTCTGACTTACCAAGCATATAACAAGCTTACCAACTCTATACATATTTACCACTCGAATAAGGAGTACCTTCTATATAACAAGATTACACTTTATTACTTTGTTTTGATTTCGTATGATTAAGTTCTATTTATTTTGCAAATTAGTGTACTATTGAGCTTGATAAAGCTGTAAAGGTCATCGCTCCCAGATACTGCGGGAATTTCGACAAAATGGCGCCTAAATGTCTTTATTAACTCAACCAGTTTATACGGCAATAGAATTTCTATTCATAAAGGTTGTTTACGTAGTACATTAATCTATTCTACGAGTATATTAATGTGATGTTATTAGTTTGTCGTCGATAATGATACAGGATGTTCTACTGAAAAATCTTTTTTGGACAGTTTTTTTTATTTTTTTATTTCGTTCTCAAAATATCTTCAAAAACAGAAATATATAAAATTATACAGTTATCACATTTTACTGTGCTATTCTTAGACTTTTTTATTTGTCACTTATTTTAGTTATTACACCGTCAGTGTAGTTTTAGTACATTAAAAAAAATGAGTTACAATGAGATTAAAATTAGGCGGTTAGAATGCTTAGTTATTTCTATGGTTAATGGTTGTGGTATGGTTATATCAAAGATTCTAACTTTTTACATTTTAAACTTTAATTTTCACAAGTTGCCTTCTGAGCTTTTGGTGTAACCACTTTGTTAGTGCTTGAAACTTTGTGACATACTTTCTGAAACATAACTTTTGTCACGACATACTAAAAAGCTTAATGACATTCAGTGTGTTCTGCTGAGGCAACTGAATTTATTTATACCAGAGTTAATAACTGACTTTTTTAAATTACGATAATGACTGCTTAAAGTGTTGTTTAAACAAAGTATAGGATGTTGGAAAAAAGGGCAGTAATCGAGTAAATTTTATATATTTTTTTTAATTTTGCACTCGCTGTGTCTGAAATATTATTAACAATAAAATATAAAATGAATCTTACATGAATTTTTTTGTTTTAAATTTTGGCAAAAATTAGTAATAAATCTTCTAAAAATAATGCGGAAAAAAACATTCTGTAAAGTTTCGAAAGGTTCGAGAAAAGTGCAACCCTGCACTTTGAAGTTCATAAATCACAGCCTAGACTAGTTCCGAAACTTTTGCATTTCACTTTCACGGCAACGAAGAGAAAGTTACGGCACGTTGCAAATTTCAGCTGTATGCATAATTCATATTTTGCCTGCCGGAAACCTTGTTAAACAAAATTAATTATTACTTCCGATGGGTACTGTGACATTCAAACTGTTGAAATCCAAAAAAACCTTGATTTCCGTTGACGTCTTTTATTTCCAGGTCTAAAATTTTACGACAACATTAACCCGTAATGCAGAGACGTAGGCACATACCATGGACTGCCAGATGGCGCGGTCTTTGCACATCTTATTCATGGGCACCGTCAGCCGATGATCTATGCTATGTCTTTAGCTAAGATTATGGTTTGGCAAGCAGCTGGTATATCTACTTTTCAATGTTAATCCTCCTGGAAGGGTGAGGAAAGGAGTGCAGCTGCCCCTCTCTATCCCCAGGCAACGCCCATGCCTCAGATCTTACAGATTTCTACATCTTCACATACAGGCATATCTCTAGTGGTATAACTCGTTCACACTCACCACTTGCACTCGGACACATAGTTCTAGTTTTAATATATTCGTTGTTTAATATTTGAACATCCTTTAGTCTCTTCCAACATAATATTTTTAAAGTTATATATTCGTAATTTAATGTAAGGGAGAAGAAACTCGGTGTCACATAAATCTCTGCAAGATTTTCCTTCCGAGGCAATTTATAGACGTCGAGTAGAAACCCTGCGCTATCGTAAATCATGTCAACGGACAACCGACAGACTTGAATATATAGAAAATATACATCAATGTGTACATGCAAAGTATTAAAACGTCATAGTATCATATGAGTAGAGAGAATCAATAGAGAGAGCCAGTTGAGAGAACTAACAGAGAGAACCACTAGAGAGACGCAGTAAAGATAACTAAGCGTGCATTTCCAATGCTAAAGTCAACAGTCCAAGTAATCAAAATAACATCAAGTGTCATAATGCAAGCACAATTTTAGTAACTTTCAGTGGTCAAACCTTCTCTGTGGTCATAAGAATACTGCTAACAAAATTGCATCAGAATTTGTCTTTTTGTTTAGGATCGCATACTGTGCAATACAAACATTGATTTTATTTCTATAAAAAGAAAAAAAAAGAATATTAAGTCTACATATTATTTTGTTTTTCAATTCATGTAATAGAACATTCATTTATTCTACAGGGTGTTATTTAAAAGTGGGGTAATATAGTATTTTTAAAAAGCTCGTATCGAATCCAAAATAAAATGGCTTTACCGCAAATTGCGCTCAATCTATGAGAGTGCAACTTACAGCGAACTGAAAGCTGTACAATGATTGAAAGAGTCAGTACTTATTCAAAAGATTTCACGTATTCTTTATAACTTTTTCTTGTACTGAAAATATATGTGTTGATTTTTTACAACAAAAATGACATGCATATTCCAATCCAAATAAAAATAAGATTTTATTCACGCTTTAGTTTAAGTAAATACTTAATTGCCCCCCTTATCAGTCACTAATATCGATCTTTAACGTAGGTTTATTGTGAGAAATCAAACCTAAGGTACACAATGCATGGTACCTACAATGGACCTTAAACCACTCTTATTGTAGTTTGGTGTTACGTCTTAAAAACCTACTAATTCTAATCTGCTATTAAAGTATAAAGAAGAGAAAAAAAAAAGAAAATGAATAAATAAAAAAAATATTAGATATTTGATACAAAAGTATTTTAAAAGAAATAAGCTAACAGCGAAATAATGAATTTAACTCTACTTCATAATAATCCTCGCAATAGTATAAACTCAAACCGAACGTAAATAAACAAAAATGTCAGACATTCCGCAATGACGGATGGAAAGAGACTGCCTCGAGCAGCAGCGCATACTTCCTTATAAAACCTTCTGTGAGACTACCCTCAACAGTCCTAACAATATAATAATAATAAATAAATATAAAGAAGTGTTTTATTAGCCATAATTATAAATATCAGATTAACAAAGACTTTTTTTTTAAATTAGTAACTTAACTAATATTTCTTCACCGGAGATAGATATTTAAATAGAAATCCAAAGCGAACTTCGTAGATTTTAATTCCCTCCGCAAACGTCCACATAAATTACTTTGGCCAACGTTTTGTGTGATTTTCACTTCACTACCAGCAGGAGCTGAAAATCGTTTGACCTAAAAATGTTTTAACAACCTAATAGTCATTTAACGTTTAATTATTCTATCTTACGTGAGATTTAACCAATATAATTGTAAACTAAATATTATGTTGAATTAGGATTAAAAACCTTATTCTGACATCAGAATAAGTACTAAAAACTTTACTTTGTTAAAATATATCTAAAATTATTTTTCACCATTATGTTCGGTAATGGTATAAAGCAGAATTGAGAAACAATACCGTGACTTTAATGGGGCACTAAGCGCGGCCAATAAGTGTGGATTAAACATAAAATATCAACACTAAGAGACTACTTGAGTGACAATTAAATCGTAAAATATGGCGGGAAAACATTTTTTTTATCTGCATTTGTAATAAATCAATTTTATATAATACTAGCTTTTACCCGCGACTCCGTCCGCGCGGAATAAAAAATAGAAAACGGGGTAAAGATTATCCTATGTTCGTTTCCTGGTTCTAAGCTACCTCCCCATCAATTTTCAGCTAAATCAGTTCGACTGATCTTGAGTTATAAATAGTGTAACTAACACGACTTTCTTTTATATATATAGATTCTCTATACATTCAATTTTTCATTTTGTTATGTATTTGTTACCTGAATAAATCTTGTTGATCCGGTTTTAACGAAATGCGGGTAAGAAAAAACCGTTGTCTGCTAATCCCTAAGATACACGGATGGTTTGCTTTAAGCTTCGTATTAATTTTACTTTCTCGTCTCCCTGTTTATTACGTGATATGAAATGTAGCACATTTATTAACCACTAAGCTGTGGAAGATTTTAATATAATGTTTACTTGGTTGAAATTCGCCCATAAAATTTAACTTAGTTAATTTTATAGAGTACTAGCTTTTACCCGCGACTTCATCCGCTCGGAATAAAAAAAATGCACACAAGATAAAAAAGTTCCTATGTCCGTCTCCTAGTTCTAAGCTACCTCCCCATCAATTACATAGATTACATTGCAATGAATTTTGTCTTTTTTATTTAGGGTTAAAGGCTGTTGGTTTCGGCATTAAAAATATTTAATTATACTAAATACAGTTTACACACAATAATTAAAAAATATGGTTTATTTGTTATAAATGTCTCCGTCGACAAAAAAAAATTAACTAACAATTAATATCGACATTCGCTTTTTTGTATATAAGTTTATTATTCTGAAAGTAAATAAGCAATTTTATAGCATTTACTTATTTTATAAAACTTAATAATATTATTCCAAATATATTACATAGAGCAAGGCAGTTATTTTATTCGTAATATGGGAAACCTGATAAATTGACAAAATGTCAACAAAACACGGCGTCTGCTGTCTGAAGACGGTTTAATCATGTCGATAATGTCAACCGGAATATATTTAAATTGGTAGTACACAGTAAAGGTCGAAGGTTTATCGAATGAGTTCATCATTATCATTATACTTTGTTTGATAACATATAAAGAATCTATATTACTTTATCAAAATCAGTGACAGTAAGTTTAAAAAGAATCGTGAATCGCATTTGTCTATTAACAGGAGGTAAATCCTCAGTTAAGTTGTAGTTATATAGTCATTATATTAGTACATCTGTTTTTACAAATGTATCAACAGAGAGCCTAGCATGAATATTTGCGACACACGCTTTCGTAACAAAATAGATAAATTACATAAAAATTTGTATAAGATTTCTTTACTGCACAAATTTTAAAGTAAATTTTGTCAATTAACGTTACGAAAACATTCCCACAAATATTCTTGATACGTCTTCAGTAATCAAATTCTTTTGTTTTACAAAAAAAAAAAATCCGCGATGCGTGTCTGATGAAAATTCCGTCATTTGTTTAAAACCTGGAGACATAAAACATCCAAAAATATTACATTGATCTTTAAAAATACTTTAGTAGTACTTTTTATTCAAAATACATTTCAAATGCTTTGTAGTTATTTTGGAATATTGTAAGTGTTAATATAGCAAAGAAAATGAAACTTTTGATTTGTTCTCGTTCTCGTTTAAGAAAAGAACAAATTGCTCATTTGTTACGAAGTAATGTAACAATGCTAGTTCATAAATCATAACCAAGCAAAAATACTTAACGTGAACTATTAAATAGTTCTTACAACAAAGAAATTGTTATCTAAAATCAAATTAACTTTATGGACTTGAATCTGAGTAATAGCTATAATAAAAAAGAAGAAAAAGGAGTGAAATTGACAAGGAATGGAGATCCTTTTTCTATTCACTCTCTCTTCAGGAGAGTCTATCTCCTCTTCTCAACTTTTACTAATTACAAAAAGAGAGGATGGAATTATGCCTCCTACACCATACACCAACAGAACAAGAACATTTCTATGTAGACTGTAAGTGTGTGTTCAATAGCAGTACTGCAATTTCTATTGCTCTGTCTCACTACTGCCCTCGTGTTTTACCAGCATAACATAAAGTATTATTCCGTGTAATTGAATACGAAAGAAAATAATGGAATGGAATTGAGAATTATATTTGCAAAGACCATTAGACGCGTGCTTATTATGTGAAAGTCCATGAGAATAACAACTGTCGGATTCTTCTGTATTCTATTGATTTTCTTACTAATGTTTAGTTTTTTTTATATTCGCATTGCGTTTTGCGTACTGTATTTTGAAAACGTTCTTATTCTGAATATGTTTGATAACTTTTAAAAATATATGATCTAAAATTAAATAAATCTATAAAATTTTAGAAGAGGGAAGTTAATACAATTACGAGATATGTATTTTCCCTAACTGGACTAAAACATAATTTAAGATTGTCCATTTCGAAACATTTTTATTCACGGCCACCTGCCCATGTACATCATTTAATCTACGGAGGAAGGGACACACAGTAAGAGGATGTTTGTCCTTCCTATGCGTCCCCCTCTTCTGCCAAATCAACTTCCTTGATCCTTATAAGAAAAGGATGGGAAGGGATCGTGGACTAAATTTAGAAATGCGGCACACACACTGATCCGAATTGCTTCCACTTCACGCCTGTTTTCTGTGTGGTCGTGATATTTCACCGGTCGACCCAGCCCATTTGTGCACCCAACAAATATGTCCTTGCAGGATCTACCATCGTTAAATAATTTTTAACTTTGTTATAATGTTTTAAGAGACCCCAAAAACTTAAATGAGGACTAACCATTTATATTACAGCGTAAGTAAATCTACTTATACTTATTTTCATGATGTAATAAAATGAACGTATAATAAATAATCGTGTTTGTATTGCCTTAGACAGATGGCGCCACTTGTAATGGAATCGAGATTATGTGTGACGTCATCTACGACATATAGTCTACAGTCTCCGTGACATACTATGTGCTATGCATTTGTTATTAATGAACTAGGTTATTGGAACAGATTGATAGCCATTTAAAAATAACATGAAAATTTAGGTTCCAACTATAACAATTTTCACTCTATACCTGATGATGATGATGATGTAATCCAGGCCGATATCGGCCACGGCGACTGTCTTCAGCACCGGTTTTGACGTTGGTGTGCTCGCATGTGGCTTATGTAGCCAATTTTGTTTGCAAAAATCCACGCACATTGCAAACATGAGAGCACACCGTTCACCTACTACTACTGCTACCGAAATTTTCTATAGATGCATTTTTTTCTTTAATAACAAGATTTAATGATAACAATAAATAATAGGTAGTGACTGGATTAAAATAAAACTTTAATATAGTTCATTGCGGGCACCATTGTGACCTTAATAAATCTCAGGTTTCAAACTTTGCAAGCATTGTATAAAACTTGAAAGTTCCTAGTCTCTTACACTCATTATCGATGATCGTTTTTGTCCTCTACTTGAGAATTGTAAAGTTTCAAACTGTGAAAGACTTGTTTAAAACAAAGTATCTGCAAAGTACTGAACTGATATGAGTTTGAATGTTTTCGCTGGAAGTAATAATGTGGAAGATATTTACTTTTAAATTGATAAAATTATAATATACATAATTGAATTTAATTGTATAAATTGAAAACACCAGTACGACAGCCAAAATGCTATATTATTTCGTTGTTAAATACTTATATTAAAACTATATACATAATATGTATTTATAATACCATTTCCATCAAAGTCTTTTATATTTTTAATTAACTAAAAAGGCAAAGGTCTTGGTAGACAGTATGCCACTTCTTTGGCAGAACGAAAACTCCTTATCTACCAAAGAGATGGGATACATAATTCTTCACTAACCTTTCATCATCTGTTTAACGCAATAATATTTTGTTTAATTGTGTATTTCCACTGCTGAAATATCTGTCCAAAAATGTAATTTCTTTTATCCTTTTACTGTGTTCTTTAAAGGAAAAGAGGGGGCTTGTAATGTTTTGCATAATCGACGGTGGAAGTAAGGATATCGCATAAAATTTTTAAAGTAATTAAATATGTCATTAGAATTTTGACTGTTGGAATACAATGACAACTGTATAATAGTATTTATAAAAGTTATAACAATATAATCATCAGTTGTCAATTGTTTTAAATTCATAATTTTGCTGAATGAAATAACTTGACATTCACTCAAGAGCCATTCGAATACAAAACGAATTCGAAGTCACTCCTGTTGCCAGTGAAGTGGAACCTTGACACAATAACATCGTTTTGTTTTAGATACTTATGATTTAGAAGTAGGTATTTGTCTGTTAATGAAATCAGTGTACAGTCAAGAAGTAAAATAACCACTTCTGTGCCTTTGGACTAATTGAATTCCACTTGTCAGTTGAGATTTCACTGTGATGGATAGAAATTCCCCTACTGTACATGACGCAAAAGTTCTAAGGTCCTTCGTACACAAGGTTACGTAAATATTTGAATCTGATATTGTATTTATGCGTAGCCAGTATCGCGTAGCGCGCGCTTCGTATACAGAACGTCGAATTGTCGACGAAAGTCTTGTGTACGGAAGCCTTAAGCCAACTACATTGTATATTAGATACAGAGATATAATCGTAGACGATAAGAAAGAAAGAAGAGATATAATGAAAAACGATAAAATGTTGGTTTTAAAAATATAGTTAAACATAATATATTACCTTCAGTACAGAACATTTTAAATTATTAAACAATTGAACGTAATGAAATCAATTTGAAACTCATTGGTTAACATAAATTGAACATCATCGAGTTGTAATCGGATTATGTCCGTACATTTGACGATGGACTAAAATCGATTGTAAGTGCAGCTGTACACGTGTCACCCAGGGGACGTTCTCACGACTGACAAGCAGCACTAATGGACTACAGTTTGATAATCGATGGTGACATACTTAGAACGAGTACACTCAGCATCAAATATGAATTCCGCAACGCAATTTCCAATTACCGTACTGGAGCGAAGTGTACATATAGATTTCGCTTTATTTCTAATTCGCGGTTATGTGCTACAAGGTTCGTTTTTTCATAATCTTTGATCAATATTTTTCTTGCAAGGCAAGTACTTTGTACCTCAGATTCAGTTCCGCACAAGTCACTGCTCTCCGTAAGTACTATCGGGGAATCTGGCGGTGTTCCAAGTATCGCAATCAATTTCGTAAGCATTTAGACGACGACGCGACAATTATAACAAATAGAATGCAGCTTTAAAACCTCTGTGTGAAAAAAGTTCGTTCATTGGTTGACGTGTTTGTCTTGCTGTAGAATAAGGCAAATTTTCTAATTAGAATACCACAAACAGCCCTGATTGTACCTATATTTGAAATCTATAAATAAGTGTCGGATCAGAATGAACAGTGACTTCAACAAATTAACAGAATTTTTAATAACTGCAAAAAATATCCTCATCAAATATTTTTTTATTTATGTATGTTTCGAAAATAAGGCAATATACAGCTCTGCTCAAGCTTAAAGTATTAAGCTGTTGATATGAAGCGATAGTATGTAACTAATAAAACAAAGTGGTTCGACATAAATCTAAGACTGTAAGGTGACAAGATATCAATGGAATTTCACTGGAATTTCGTTGCCAATTATACCCTTCTCAAGAGACTGACTAAAATTCCAGCGGAAATTCGTTGAAGTGAGTAGCGGAATGTACGGCTGTGGATTGGCAGCAAAATTAATTGAACGTTAACAGATTCTTGTATAGGAAATGTTTAGTCATTTATGTTACGTGAGGACTACGAGTAATTGGAACGAAGTTCCTTATCGCGCGTTGTGAAAGGGGGCTAGACGGAAAAAATTCTTACGAAAAGTTGTCATGACACTTTTTGCTATATCACCATGGCAACGACGTGACAATATATAACGAAAATTCATAGAAATAAAATGTACTTCTTGTGAAGACTTAAGTTTTTTACGCATAGAATAAACATTGGTTCCTTCACTAATTAATTGAAAGGAACTTCGTTCCATCCGGGTGTCCCTTGACACCTCTCAAGTTTTTTTCATGTAATATTTTAAAATAAATACGAATTAAATTCATGTTCTTTTTAATTTGCAGATAAGTTATTTGAATGTTTAATTAACAAAGAAAACCTTTAAGCCACACTAACTTTATAGTATAGGACATTCATTTCATTTTCATTTTCACTAATTTTTTGCGAATGTTTAGATAGATAAATGGATGGATGTTTGTTACAAGATATTTTCAGAACGGCTACATGGATCTCGATGAAATTTTACATAGAAGGAGAATATAGTCTGTAAGAACACATAGGCGTACTTTGATCCCGTATTATGTAATAAATTGTATATGGAATTAGGTCGGAAACTTGGCATAGCAACACACAAACGTGTTAAATTATAGCTCTTATGGGGACACTTTCCTGTACGATCATAAATCCTAGATGGTAATCGAATTTAAATCTTTAAAACATTTCGTGAAATAACTTAATAAAAAAACTAAAAAAAATCTTGCTTATTTAAAGTTAAAATTGTTTAAATAAAGATGTTTCAAAATGTTGAATATTAAGGTTTTAGTAACAGTATGGGTGAAGCAGAGTCCCTTGTGGCACTCCACGATGCACTCTCCTAGAATTAGCGTTAATCCAGACTAGAATATTCTACATATTTTATACAAAGTTATTAAGCGGTAAATAATATAAATTTACTGAAAAAAAAATTAGATTTCGTGTCAGGAAAAATAAAATTAGGTACAACATTTGTAGATAGCTTTAGTGAAAATTCCGATACAAGTTATGTTATATCACATGTAAGTTTTAGACATAAAGCGTTTACAGTAATTCAAATTCAAGGTATTGTATTCCAGTATGCTAATATACATGTATTACATACAATGAAAATTTAATTATACATATTTTTAAATTTGAAATTTTACTTCCTAGGTCACTTTTTTTAATTTTCTCGATTTATTTAGTTTTCAATTTGTAGATGTTCATAGATTATATTAATAAGTGTTCGTAGATAACTGCATAAATGCAATTTATGTTCAACTAACAGTGTATTACAAAATAAAGTTCATTAAGTCAACATTTATTCGTACATTTGCGTTATTATACGCGTCGTGTTTTATGGACTGTGTATAAAACGCTTTAATGGTCTTTTGATGTTTCTATTCTAAGAATTAGGAAACAAAAGCAAAAAGCGTTTTGCTCCTGATAAAATGGACAATTCAAATTGCATTTATCGGATTTAGAAAAATAAACAGAACAGAAAGGTTTTTTCGATCTTTTGCGTTTCATAATTTCGAGCAAATTAACTAGCATTTATAAATAACTTTATCTATAGTTTTATTTACTTAAATATCAATCGTATGTAAAAAGTAATGATGTATATAAGCAGTCATTGAAGTCACTTTAATAAGATGCATAATCATACTAAAGATACACTAAGGGAAGCTGACCTTTCAACGATTCTGAGTACGCCAGGTTTCAGTTTTAAAACTCTTAACTTCTAAAAGGAATAGAGATATTTGATTGAATTGATGCTTTATTCATGCAACGATTTCATGAATAACAACAAATACAGTATCATTTGTGCAGGAAGCACGTCATTATCTCAGCTGTCTCGGTTAATTTCCCTCAGGACTCGAAACAACGAGTGACATATTCTCTAACATGCAACGGAAATCTGGATTTTTATTCCTAACTAGCTGTCGTCCGCGACTCCGTCCGCGCGCAGGAAAAAAACTTTTTTCGCGCCTTTTAAAACTTCCCTAGACCTCCACGAACAGGCTAAGATAAGATAAATCCGTTCAGCTGTTCTCTAGTTTTAGTGAGACTAACGAACAGCAATTCATTTTTATATATATAGATATTTCTACGTAAAGATGTATTTTTGTTTTAAAATTTTGAATACTTTGGGTTCAATCTTACTAATATTATAAATGCCAAAGTTTAGACGGATGCATGGATAGATGTTTGTTTAAAGGTATCTCCGGATCGGTTTAATGGAGCTTGATGAAATTTAGTATAGATGTAGAATTAGTCTGAAAGAACACATAGCTAATTATTTTAACTCCGCGCTGACGGAGTCGCGGGCGACAGCTAGTTTATTTTTTATAGTAGATGTACTCGTATAAGCTTAATTATAAGTGATTTATTCTTAAGCATGGTTTTATTAATTCAATACAATAAAATTTTATTGAATTATAGGTCATGAAAGTTAACGTATTATTTTTTATGATAAACCAGAATCTAGTTATGAATCTAAAATATTAAATAATAGAAAATTACATTAAAATGTACCTATTAGTTGGTCACGTAAACACCAAGGGAATATTGCCATTGAAATAATTTTTATCTGATATTAACATTTGCTGTTTTATTAGACTCATAAAACTAAAGTTTAATCCTGGCTGGTAAAAAGTTCGCTCCAAGAAAAACAAAATGAAAAGGATTTCAAGACAAATATAGTTGTAAAAAATAGTTAGACTCTTGACGTCTTTGCTATTTATTATTCACTGAGTAGGGGATTACGTCGCTAAATGTTTATTTGCTTTTTATCTTAAGTGCTTTTAAATCACACTTTACTATCATTGGAATTCTTACTTTATGTTGTACTTTATTGAGTTCAGTTTCCAATAGCATTCTATATCTTTTCAAACGGTCGTCAAGCTATGAACTTTGAGAACAATGCTTTGTTTCGGTCCATTAAAATGAAAACATCAAAAGGACATTAAATTGCAAGTGAATTAGGTTTCTGCAGGCTATTTATTCTCTTCTGTACATTGTTAGACAAGCAAACGTGGTCATCTAACGATAAAACTATACCTCTATTTGCTTCTATTGTCAAAAATGTAATATAAAATCGAATACATTTGTACCATAGTCCATTACTGCGAGAAAAATAGACGATGTTTTATGGAACAGTATAATTTGGAGTTATGTTCATTTTGTAATATTTCTGAATAAGTAAAAAAGCGCATTTTGATGCGTAGGTATTTTATTTATATTTTTATGCGTTTACAAAAGAATGACTAAGAAAAAAACATTCTTTTATTATAAGTTGGGACTTCGTAGCAATATTTTTAAGCTTCTACACAGTTATAAATTATTTTTTTACATTTCTTGTTGTAAAAAAGACATGACCTGGGAAGACGGCAACATAGAATTTTGTGAAGGCACGAAGGAGTGTTTTATTGATTGCTACAGAAGGCCAGTACAGAAGATCACACTTAAAAATATAAGGCAGAATTTTAAGCACTTTGTATTTCTGTATATATATTATATAATCTCTGTCGATACTTTGTGGTTTGTGATCCGTAGTATAAACCGGTATGTGCGCAAAACTTTGTATACTCAAGACTATCATTACTCTGAGATTTCGTATTTAGAGTCATTAAATTTGAACGCACCAGTTGCTGTAGATTGCACCATCGTGGCTATAAAGACCGTTATCTAAATTGACTCCTTTAGGATTATAAACAGGTTCCTTTATGTGTTTATAAGTATCAGAATAGATTAGCAGAGTTTACAATGCGGTTTTTATAGCTATTTATAAATTACCTCCTCCTTTAAATATTAGAAGGTGAAACAAGAGAAGGTTTTTGAATCCAGAGAAAGAAGATTCTTAACATAAAGTAGGGATTATAATGAGGTTGAATACCATTAAACTGGAGATAAAACGTAAATAAAATTGATGAATCTTTCAATAACAAGATCTAGGAGTTACTTATACCTATTTACCTTGAGTGTATATGTTAAAACAGGTAATAGTGGTAGAAGACAGCAACAATGTCCGTTGCACGAATCTGCCGGCTCGCCCGTTGAAATACCACGATCACACAGATGACAGGAATGAACAAGCGTTCCGCGTTTCGTCTGATGAATGTGCGTACCGTTGTATAATTTTAGTCCCCTTTCCTTTTCCACCCTTTTCTTATAAGGAAAGGATAGGAAGGGGATGTGGATTTGATGGAGGAGGAGATGCATAGGAAGGTTAAATATTCTCCGTCTGCGACTCCTCCGTCTTCGATTGAGGGTAGGCAACGCATCTGCAATTGCGAATGTCTATGGGTAGCGGTCGGTTCGCCATTTCGGCGAATTCGTGTGGCCGCTTTCTCGTTTGCCATCTTGTAATATAAAAGAAGTCAAAGACAGTTAGCTGTTGAATAATATAGAGATAAAAGTGTTGGTTGAAATTAAATGTAATTCGACACATTGTAAGCAACATTATAGTTTTAGAGATTTTGTTACTGGTTACCGGTAATTTAGATGTATAGTTTCATTTTGTGTTTTCAAACGGCAGTTAAACTCTTAACGTCGCATAAAACAAAGGTCGTTAAATTGAAAACAATGTTAATGTCACTGCACATTTAGCACAAACAAAATAAATAAATGATAATCTGAAAATCTAAATAGACTGAGGGACAACATTTTGGGCACGTATTTTTGAGTGTGCGTGCCGGAGGCTTAAATTTAGTCCACGTTACCATTCTACTATTTTTTATAAGGAAAGGGGAAGTAGGGGGAGGAGGGGAGGCATAGCAAGAGAATATATCCTCTTTCTATGTTCCTCCGTTGGTTAAAGGGAGGTAACGCAGCTGCAATTGCGTATGTCTATGGGCAGCGATCGCTTTGCTTTTTAGGCGCCAGTCACGTTTGCCGCCTTATGATATAAAAAAGCGTAGCATAATATGCACAAGAGCATAATAGGCACGTGTTACAGTCGTACTTTAGGCGTAGTAGAAGGTGAATAGGATTTTTTTATTCTATTTACTCAATTGACATAAAGAGAAATGTATACGTAATGGATTGTAAGTCGATCGGCCTAATGGAAATTTTTTAACATCGGTAGGTCGATTGGCCTAACGAAAAACCTGTAGTAGGCGTATTGGTCAAAATTTTTACCGCATCTACCACGGGGAGTGCTCAGAAGACGACACGACAGACCGCCAGATTCCATCCACACCAATGGCTGGCAATCCACAACCGTGTGGTTTTCGCATAGCTTTTTACCGCGTACTGCCGAGTTGTGGAATGGTCTGTTCTCGGCTGTATTTCCACCGAGTACCTTAAGAAGCGAGCGTATTACCATCTCGATTCTGGCGGCAACGCCGGTAACGCATCTGCGATTCATCTGGTATTGCAGATGTCCATAGGCGTTGATGAACACCTTGATGATGCAATTAAATGTTTAAAGGATGTCTTTACTGTCATTTGAAGTTTTAATATGAATTCGATATAGTTTATTTTGTGTAAAGCGTCAAAAAAATTATGTACCAAATGTTATCTACATCAAATACGATGTGATGGATCGTAAAACTTTGTAGTTATCTAGTTGTAATTTAGGTTTGTCCGTTTTATAGCTGTCGTACTGTGAGATAAAAATTTCAAACATACGTTGTTTCCGATATCAGAAACATTGCACGCTTCAATTTCCACACGTCCGTTTTGTATTCGATAGAGTCGTTTAGAAAAATTGTAAAAAATATTTCCGATGTCTGATATTTATTTAATTTTTTTTACAAAATTTTACTGTAATGGTTGTAACCAATAAAAAGTCTTCCTGATCTTACTAATATAAATGTGAATGTTTGGATGGATGGATGGATGTTTGAAGGTATCTCCGGAACGGCTCAATGGATCTTGATGAAATTTGGCATAGATGTAGAACATAGTCTGGAAGAACACATAGGCTACTTATTATGTTTTTTATAATTCCGCGCGGACGGAGTCGCGGGAGACTGCTAGTAGATTATAACTGTGATTAAAAAAGTACACAGGAATTAGGACGTAAATAAAATTTAAAATCTGTTAGTAAAATTCTGGCATAATTTAAATGCCAAAAGAGATCCACAAAAAGGAAATAATGTTAAAAACAAGGTAATATCAAAATATAAAAATGTTTTGTAAGAAGTTTCAAATTGTAGTCAACGAGTCGGTATAATTAATATGGCCACTACAACTCAGATAAAAACACGCTTATTCGAATGCAAAGGCTGTTACAAAATCCATTACGGCTTACGAAGCCTACTCAATATTATCATTATAAAGCATCATAATTGAATAAAAATATGTTTTTGCGTAATTCGAATCTCAATTTTTTGGTAAAGAAATTAGTATTATGCTAGTTATCTTGTTTTAAGCGACATATTATATAACCTTTGAAAAAAAATACGTCAATTAAAAAAAAAAAAAAACTAGGATTTGTCCCTGATTATGCTCCGGGTCTTGAAAATAACGTACCTATCCTGTGTTGTTTTTCTTATAGAAGACATTAGTAGACGCCAGCAACAACAACATCTGTTGCGTGAATGGGCTGGCTCGACCGGTGGAATACCACGAACACACAGAAGACAGGCGTGTAGTGGAAGCAATTTCGCGTTTCATCTGATGAGTGTGCTTGCCGGTGGCTTTATTTTAGTCCCCTTACCTTTCCCCCCCTTTTCTTATAAGTAAGGATAGGAAGGGGAACTGGATTTGACATATCATCTTGCTGCACGTCCCTTCCCCCGTCGATTAAAGGTAGGCAACGCATCTGTAATTGCGGATGTCTATAAGCAGTAGTCGCTTCGCTATTTCTGCGGGTTCAGGTGGTCGCTTGCTCGCTTGCCAATTTTGAAGTATCCGTCTTGTAATTTTTGAGTTTATCCCAAATAAACAATCGAATATTTTTCTTTCATTCTAGTACGGATTATCTTCCCTCCAATTTATGTATAAATGTTATTTTGTGGAACATAACAGCGTCTTTCTAAACAGATCATCAGACCCGATCTTGATAAAGTTTTGCCTCGAACTTGGAAAGAGGATTAAGATCTTTTATTTGTATATACGGAAATCCCTATCTAGGTCACGGACAATGAGAAAACTTTGTCGATATATTTCATTAATTATGTCTTACTAATGTTATAAATGCGAATGTTTGGATGGATGGATGTTCGTTTGAAGGTATCTCCAGAACAACTCAACCGATGTCTGTATGAAATACCGAAAAACAAATTAATTTTGTACATACGATGTATTTGAGTTACACATAACGAATTCCTATTTTTTTTTTTTACTTTTATTGGAAATTAACTAATGTGTGCCTGTAAAGTACGCTACTTAAAATCTGCGTTGAAGAAGTTATTATAAGTAAGCTATGTATAAAACAAGATGTCCCTTCAACGTATTTGAAGCAATAAATAGACGAAGCCGCATAAATGTGTCTTAGATATATCATGTTGGCGGCCATTGCTTCGCAGTTAAAATAATAAAATAACGAACAATATTAACTTGGAGATCTCGAGTTGTATGCCAAATTACATATTTCAGAATTATTTATTTGTATAGATAGTACTGTATACATATTTTCCTGTACATTTTTTGCTATGCTGATTTTTACAATAAAATTTTACCAATATTATAAACTACCTTTTACCCGCGACTCCGTCCGCGCGGAATAAAAAAAAAATAAGTAGGAAACGGGGTAAAAAATTATCCTATGTCCTTTTCCTGGTTCTAAGCTACCTGCCCACCAATTTTCAGTTTAATCGATTCAGCCGTTCTTGAGTTATAAATGGTGTAACTAACACAACTTTCTTTTATATATATAGATATAGATGTGTTAATACTATTTTTATGATTGGTGTATTTTTAGAAGTAATTTTCGACCTCATGTGAGTGGGATAAAGCCAGGGAGATGATCTTTGAGTTACGAAATATTTTTATTCAATAAATAAAATTTCGTATTACAATTCATAAATCACAAATCATCCCGAGGCGTTGCAAAGTTCGTCTAAAAAAAGTTCGAAATTGTTACGAAATGATTTATTTCTATTTGTTATGAGTTTGTTACAAAATTGTTTACGAACGATATCTGAAACATATTTTCAGTCATGTAACACGAGTTAATAATTTATTTTATGGTCACTATAAAAAAAAACTGAATTAAATAATTAAATTTGCATTCCATTTAAGAAAAAATATATGTATTATATTATGACAATTATATTATGACAATGAGTAAATATCAAGAAGGGTAGGAAATAAACGTCCTCGACTATAAATAATACAGTCGAACCAGGATAAGCGAGAGTCCACGGAACCGCGTTTTTCTCTGAACTCGCTTATAAAGGTTTCTATCTTACCTGAATTTCTCGATTATTGACGTTTTTTACTTATTCAGTTCTCGCTTATCCAGGTTCGATGGTACACGTTTTCATATTAAGTATTGTGTTATTGAATGTATCGTATCGTACCAGGCGGTAACATTCGTGCGTCCAAAACTTCTCAGATTTCTTTTACTAGGTCATATAATAGGTCTATGTAAAGTTCTTTGTAAAATATGGCATAGCTAAAAAAAATTGTATTATTTAACATAGATTGTTATAAATCCTTCCTTAGTATGGGAATGTTACTAATATTATAAATGCAAATATTTAGATGGATGTGTGTTTGTTTGAACGTATCTACAAAAAGGCTTAATGGATTAGAACATAGTTTGAAAGAACACTTAGGCTACTAATTCGGATTTCCTTTTTTCTATTCCGCGCGGGCGGAGTCACCGGCTACAGCTAGTACATTATAAAATATTTATTTTAAATCATATCGAGGGGTGAAAGGCTATTTGTTTTAAGCGACATATTCAGAATCAGAAAAATTCCCTGATTCTGAATATATATATAAGTCAATATCGCAAAAAATGTCGCTTAAAACTAATAGCCTTTCACCCCTCGATATAGTTTTTGCTGGTAGTATTTGATTCAGAGACGTTGCTCTTTTTAATATCTCTGTATAATAAATATTTATAAATGTATACGACACGGTGAAGTTCTGTATTCCTTTATTAAGTTATATTTATAAATTTAACAATTTACGTCCACGGAATCCGTCATTGTATCAATAGAAACAATAAATTCAACTAAAAGTCGTGAATTAAACGTGATTTGTTTTTATTTACTCGATCGGTAGCCTACGGAAACTATTTAAAACGACAATAAAAGTCGAATCTAACACCTGTTTTTAAATATAGCAGCTCATTTCTTATGCCATAAAATTGGTTTGTTCTGGTAAAAAAAAAAACAAAGATTTTACTTCCTAGTTAGTGTTACTTCACTACCTTCAATTAAATAACTTGATATAAGTTAATTTAATACATTTATTGAAGTTAATAATAAGTAATTCAAGTCGGTATCGGTAGCTTTATATCGTCGGTATTGGGACCTGCATTTTTAGCGGCAACTGCAAAATAAATGAAGGCTGTGTACGTTTCTACAAACTCCGTATTTGGTCGGTCTTTGCGATTCACTTTTATGAAAAAATAGAAAAAATAGTCCTCGTTGCCAGTGCCAATACCTGGAGTGTATGAATGAAACAGCGGTTGGTATGGGTTTGATTTATTAATACAAAAAATCAAAAAAATGGGACCCATCTGAAAGCACCTCCTTTCGATTAAAATAATTTTTATCAAAATCGGACCACCAGGGGCGGAGTTTCGCGGTAACATACATAAAAAAATACAGTCGAATTGATAACCTCCTTCTTTTTGAAGTCGGCTAAAAAGTGGACGGTACATTATATTTTATACCCACATTAGCGGCATAGACTAAAAGTTTAATTTACAGACGTAAGTCTAACCTAAAAATTAGACACTAATTTCGTAATTAATAAGAAATATTTTAATATTACTTAAGGATTTCGATTTGAAAAAGATTTACAACTTAAGTTAGGGGTTAACAAAACCATACTATTTGCTGTAAAATTTGTTATATAGGGGTTTATTGCCAAATGTAGACAAATATTGGATGAAAGCCAGTAAGTTTGGTTTCCGGTGTACATTATGTATTTCCCTTTTGTATTTTAATAGATAATAAATATGTTAAAATAGTACGTAGCTTACGAAAATACAAATTATTTCGATGTAATAACACGAAATAGAATATTTGTAAATGTTAAAAAAATACATAAAATGATCCCGATGCTTTTAGGATTTATAAAAAAACACGAATCCGTATATTTAAGTAATAAATAAAATAATTTTAAAAGGAAAATTAGAGGATGAAGCCTTTGTGGTTTATCTGGACTGCACAGACGAGGCTTAAATGTCATCACTTAATGCCTTTCTTTCACACAAGTGTAAGTTAATTCTATATTTATTAAAAAACAAATAAATATATAAAAAGAGGTAGGCTGTGGATACTTTTATTTAGATACTTTTGTATCTATATAAAAGAAAGTCGTGTTAGTTACACTATTTATAACTCAAGAACGGCTGAATCGATTTGACTGAAAATTGGTGGGCAGGTAGCTTAGAACCAGGAAACGGACATAGGATAATTTTTACCCCGTTTTTTTTTTATTCCGCGCGGACGGAGTCGCGGGTAAAAGCTAGTAATCTATAAAGACATGCCATTTGAAAGACCGAAGAAAGATACCCGCTTTGCTAGAAATTACGTATTTTTGTTGTTCAACTTTTTAACAAATATTAATAAATTATTTAAACTTAACCGTATAATTCCACTGTCGTAAGACTTTTATTAATACGTATTGTTATCTCTTTTATATTCTTTGATAAATCAGAGATAGCACCATTGGTCTAAGATATGAAAAACTTGCAGTTAAGCAACATTGATATTTCAGTTGTTAACCTTTTGCAAGAGCAAGGACTTGGAATTAAGCTAATTTAAAACTTTGTTATTTTAACTCTAACTCTAGTTATTTAGTTCTGAAATACATCTTTGAAGGTACAAAATAATTTTAATACCCTCACAGACTAAGACCCCTTGGTATTATTTTGGTATCTTGATCTACTGTCCTTTTCTCTCCTACGTCTTCACTATGTTTTTTTTTCGGCAGCGCTGTGCCGCCCTCTCGTTCTCCCCTGGCGTGGGTAGGCCAAAGGCTTTATTTATCTTTTTTAGTCTTCACTATGTTAAAGTAGTGCAGAAATATTCAGTTTGTTTCTGTTCTAGTTTTTATTCGATTAGAAATGCTTTGTACATTCAGGTTGTACAGTTTCGTATTTCGGAATAATTTGAATAGCGTAAATGAACCATTTATGGAAAATATTATCAGATTTCAGTTCAGGCGTTCGTGAATAACGTAAAAAAGACAATAGTGAAAAAATGGGATTGAAATGAACAAAGGTTATTTATCGGACTGCATGGACGGAATAGCGGGCAACAGCTAGTTATAGATTAGTGATAATTTGAGATCCTTTATTGGTTTCGAGAGTTCACTTACCTCTGGATTTATGGTTGGCGGCATTACAATCTTCTTTTGTGGTGGTGACCTTAGCACTACATTCTCATCTCTTATTATAATCTGTGGCTCCATTGCTAACAGTTTCTTCTTACATTCTTGCATTTGAAGACATTCTTTGTCTTTACGTGACAGCACTGATTCTGATGAAGGACGTTTTGATGAGCCCACTGAAGTATTCTTGCTAGATAATTTTAAACTGTCCATAGAAGCGGTTATTTTGGAACTCTCTTTTCCGTTTGATGACGCCATTTTTATTGTTCACTACACAATTTTACACAGAGTTTTGTAAACAAGTTTCAGAGTCTAGACTATGATTGAAATCATCACATTGTTTTAAGTCCTTAGATTTTGTTTTAATTATATAATAATCTAAAGCAATAAAGGCAAAAGCAATATTATTATAGTATTATATCGTTGTTTTTATAGGACAAAATTATAGATAGTTATCGATGTATTTTCCGTGTTTTACGTATGAAGTCCTTTGTAAATCTTACTTCTTACTAATATTGTAAATACGAATGTTTAGATGGATGGATGTTTGTTTAAAGGTATCTCCGGGACGACTGAACGGATCTCGACGAAATTTGGCACATATGTAGAACATAGTCTGGAAGAAGATATAGGCTGCTCATTAAGTGTTTTTTAATTTCGCGCGGACGAAGTCGCGGGCGACAGCAAGTATACCCATAAGTATCAATAATCTTTTTCGTTACGTATATATTTAACGTTGAAAAGAGTGAATAAAAAATCTTTCAAGCTTTTATATTTAACTAACATTCCAACCTAGCTTAGCTCAGTGAAAAAAATAAACTAGCAAAAGCGGTGCATAGCTCGCGAAGATTTTAACCTTGTCATAATTTGTAATATATAGTTTTATAAAATTATATCTTTTAATGTGTAAATTATTAATATGGGATATGATACATATGTTATTGATTTTATTATTATATAACAGATGGCGTTAGAAACAAAATTTGAATGATTTTTTTTTGCAGTATAAAATATAATTTACTATATAAATATACGAAATGAGTATATTAGAGGAAGTCTGAAAGTAGCACCGGTAGTAGAAAAATTGAGAAGTAAAAGGTTAGCGTGGTATGGACATGTTATTAGGAGGGAAGAATCGCTGGCAAAGAGAACTTTAAGTATGAGTGTGGAGGTACACAGGTAGAGGTAGACATAGGAAGAGATGAATGGATTGTGTGAAAGATGACATGATCAAGAAGGGGGTGACAGAGATGACGTCAGACAGATTGATTTGGAGGACGGAAACCTGGTGCACCGACCCTACGTAGGTGGGACAAGGTCAAGGAAATAATGATGATAAAATATAATTTTTATGACAGGTAAAACATCTAGAAAAAAAGTTAAATTACTGTACTAAATCCCAAGTCTGATAGAGTAAAAGTTTCTTAGTAAAGTGTAACCACAAAAATGTAACCATTGTGACATACTATAGGACTCTTTTCGCTCGCTCTGTTAAAGAATTTAATAACGAAGAAGGTTTTATTTGATAAAAGGATTTTAATAAAATAAATTTCAACTGTCAAAGTATAAAAATATATTTGCATCTCACTTATTCCCTTTAAGAAATAAGAGACAACAGATAATGTTCTAGTGTTGACTGTGGATGTACATGACTATAGATAAAATAGAAAATTAATTATTTTGAACATAATTTATGTACAATTTTGATCAACACTTTTTAGTACATTGAACATTAATAAAGAAATGTAAACAAATCAAATAGTTTATAGTTTACGTCTAAATATGATTGAATTATATCAGGAAGTTTAAAATATACAAGTAATATGTAATTTTTTATTTTAAACCGTAGAAAAATAGATTAGAAAAATTTTTGATGCAAAATAATGCATACCAAGTTACGTACAGCATAAATGAATCTTACTAATATTATAAATGTGAATATTTGAATGGATGGATGGACGGATGGATGTTTGTTTGAAGGTATCTTCAAAACAGTTCAATAGATCTTAATGAAATTTGGTATAGATGTAGAACATAGTCTGAAATAATAAATAATCTACTTATTACGTTTTTTTAATTCCGCGCGGACAGAGACGCGGGTGACAACTAGTAACATAATTTAAATAGGAAAGGAAAATCTAATTTTTCTGAAATAACTATATACGCTAAACCTAAGTTATCGAATAATTATTTATCATAAAAAGAAATTATTCTATGATTAATTAAACATTGTAATCAATAAGCCAATAACTTTGATAAACCAATTAATTTCAGTTTGTTATTCATAGGCTGTTATTAATTAACTCTGTTGTTTTGATTATTATATGTTTACTTTACTTTATACTAGTAATTAAAGTTATTTCATCACGATATGACAATCATTATGGTGCAAATTACAAATATCATCCAATATAAGATTCAAAATTATTGTATATAGTAATTTTAAAAATAAATGCGTGGTTAAAGCATATAATTTCTCAATATTATATTTTAAATTAAGTTACATTGATAGAAGTCCGATTAAAGTATAGATGGTATGAAAGAAAATACAGTTAAGAGGAGAGTAAATTCTGATATGACTGCTGATAGAGATGTATGGAAGTAAGTACTATGCCAACCATTCGAATGGAAAAGGGTAGGCTGAGGTAAATAAAAATTGTATAAGCTTGTTGTTTATAAGATAGATAACTTGTTTATTAATAGATAAACTTACTAAACGATATAATATCTAATCCGATGACCTACTCTGAAATTCTATACCAAAATTTTTATAACCTTTTTATTTATATATTATTTATGATCTCCATCCCTTATGTTCTTAGAAATCAATTATGTATTTAAATCGCTATTAATTTGCACATAAAAAACACAAAAATTACAACACTCGAAAAAAATTCTAATAGGTTTGGATTCACATTATTTTGTTATTGTTTTAAGGAAAATACGAAATGGTTTGTGTATTATTTGTGGTATACGAGCGGTAGAGACGTCCACCACACAACGCGGCTAGCGACGTACTGACGAAGCTCTAGGGTTGCCAGACAATTTTCCCGCACGAATTGTACTCACGTTAGATTAACACAAAACAAAACGTATTTGAGTCGAATAAATGTAATTGAATTTCGTTGAAAATTATCTACATTGGTAATTAAATTATTAATTTAAAAACGTTCGGATTCGATTCGAAAGGAGATTGTAAGTACATATTTTAAATAAAAGGAATAATTTAAAAAAGAAAGTATTTTTTATTATCAAGCATGTTGATACGTATCTTAAAATTATGTAGCTAGCTATGTACTTAGAGTAGTTTTAAATTAACACCAATTACGTTGATTTAATTCACCGTAGACATAATTTCCTGCCCAACGTCTACGCCTTGCGTAGCGACGTAGCATCGGATTAGTAATAGATATAAAAAAACAAATGTATTTTTAATTGGATAAGGGACAAAGTTCTTTACTTTTGCATATCTGAGTTTACATATCTTCTATTATAATAGTAAATCCAAAAAGACCAAAGATATTTAAAACCCTTATTGACTTGTCTTTCCAAAGGTCCATTGTCTAATACTGGGAATAAAAATTATTAGAAGCAATTTAAAAAAGAGGTTAAATATGAATGAAATATTTATTATTAAAACAAATCATTAAAAAGTTTAAGTTAATTCTTTTTAAAAGAAATCAAAAAATAAATAAAATCAGTCAATATAAAACAAACATTTAAAATGAATATACTGGCAAGGGAATTGAAAATAAATTATTTGTGTCAAGAGTTTGGCAAATTCCAGAAAATGGCAACATTTCTTCCAGATCGTACTGATAAATTATACGATTGGTACATTAAGATTCTCCAGAGGGACACTCCTTTATGAGCTTTCAAATTTGAATAACTTCCAATTTGTTTTCCCTTTCTCGGAACTTTCTTTTGAGGCGTGTTTTCGATGAAAATGGGCCGTATTCATTCTTTTGATCAGTAATTATTTCAAAATTAAAATTACTTTTATCGATGGTAATAAAACAGTTTTTGTTATTGAATGTTTCCTTTTGATCTGCTATTCGTTTTAGTTATTTCTTATAAATTACAAGCAGCCACTCGAATTCGCGAACATAACGAGGTAACTGTTACCTAGAGACATCTGTATTTGCAGATGCGTTGCCTACTTTTAATCGACAGAAGTAAGCTTTAAGAGACAATGCTTCCACCTCCCCAGCTCTCCTTTCCCAAATCCGAGGTGGATCATCATCCCTTCCACATAAAAAAGAGTGGGAAGGGGAAGAGGATTAAAATTAGACCACCGGCACATTCACGCGGAATTACTTCCACTTCACGCCTGCAAATTATACTCATATATTTTCTTAAATCAGCCTTTAGTCTTTCATTCATTATTTCATTCTATTCCTGAAGTATTCTCTATATATTTCTATTTGACGGGTTCCAAGCATAAGATCGTTACTCTTTTTTTGAGCAAAATGATTTGTGTATCCCTAACCGGGCGTAAAGTATATTAAAAATCTCATTCCAGTATTGACATAATTGACGATGGAGATAAAGCGATTGTCACAAATACTACAGACCACAAGATCTTTATATCCCCGGATATAGATAAATTGACAACTTAATAGAAAGTATTTTTTAATTTAGACTGTACGTGTAAATGCCCCTTTGATTTTAAATTTAGTTAATTATTTCGGTGTATTCAAAAGAAATACCGTTTTATAATTTATATTCTAATCTCTTTATTTAATAATACAATATATTTAATTTGAATAGTTTGTCATCACATATATAAATGGATTTGTACAAATATTATGTCTAGTAAATACAAAGGAGCCGTCTATTTCACTGGCTCTTTTGTGAAATGAAACGGACGTCCGATACAATCAGACGATGTTCCGAACACGAGATATGACGTTGAAAGACATAATGTACGCCTCAATAACTTTACAAATAAATGTGTTTCTAAAATAACTATTAAACTTTGTTTAATATGTTGTATTAAATATTAGTAAAAAGATTTGATATTTAATTACTAAACTATTTAAAAAAAAAACAGAACTGACAGACTCTAAATTGTGTAATAACGCCATCTATTGCATTCCTTTAAAAAAATTGAAAAAAACTGAAATTTTAAATATTATGTTTTCTTTTTAGAATATTTTTTTATAAGATAAAAGGCAAACGAGCAGCGGAAACACCAAGGTGTTCATCGACACCCTTAGACATCTGCAATACAAGAGGAACCGCAGATGCGTTGCCGTCCTTTGCGATGGTGATACGCTCGCTTCTTGAAAGACCCTAGATGTTCAATGGTACAGCTGTAATTGCTAATCAAAATGAAACATCGCTAAGTGAAAAAAAATCTTATGCCTACCTATACCATTTCTCACTATAGATTTGTGTATGAAATTATATCAAAATACGAGGACGAAACACGATTTAGAACAAAATGAGTAAAAGAGAGAATTTTTCCGATAACTTGTTTTACTGAGTATTAATTTACCATTCCATTAAAACTTAATTTCAACAAGTAGGGACGCGATGTTGTCTCGAATTACGTTGGTTATTCGACACTTGTCTTTGATGGACATCCAATCAAGACCGAATAACGGAGAAAAAGATTTAGTGAAATTCAGATTGCTTTAGTAAGAAAAAAACATTGAATACATGAGATAAAAGAAATTAAAAATGTGCTGAAAACTGAAATTTTTATTTCATTTGTACTTAGCTTTTCACACTTATTAAAATTGCCTTAACACGTGTACCCCAGATGGTGCGTGAAACAAGGGTTCAAATTGTAAAGATTACGAAAATAATTTAAATCTTGGTAAGTAAGCCTTTGAAGTCAACCAACCCGCACTTGGCCAGCGTCTAGCCTAGTCACCCCTAACTTGAGGTAGGCTCCGAGCCCCTCGGTGGGGACGTATAGTGAGCTGATGATGAAGCCTTTATATTCTTATGTATTAAAATGAATATATTGTACTAACATACTTGAAGTAGTACGCAAAAGCTAGTGGAAAATCCTCAAAGAGCTCTTATAAAAAAAGAAGCCGTTATATATGCTGCGTGGTAAAAGTAAACGTAGAATTCATAATAATTATAGCTAAGTGGAGTAAATTAAAACATTTCTAAATCATTATTATTCAAATTTTACATGAAAGGCGACCCGAATGACATTAGCGAAATTTCATTTAGCACGAAAGATTTTACTAGGAAAAGGCAAAAATAACTAAAGCCTGTGAGGAACATTTTAGAAATGTCTTTACAGAAAATAAGATCAAAATTAGCCTCGAACCTTTTATGAAATGATACGAAGGCAGTATCACGGATGCTCGTACTAAGCCCACAGAGATATAAAAAATACATTGAAATAGCACTCCATCTGTTCAATGAAAAGTTTCGTCTGAAAAATTAAAGTTATGAAAGAGCCATCTAGAGATGTTATGCAGAAACTGTTCTTTCATTCTTAGATGGCGCTATAATGTAATGCTTGAATATGTAGAAACTAAACTAGATGGCGCTTTTACATATCCTGAAATGTAAAAAGCGCCATCTATACAGTACACAGATGGTACCTGCGTTGTTCGTATTACTGAGGATGTGGCTTGAGTTAATAAAAGTAGATGTCGCCACAAAGAACTTTTCAACCTCTATAAATTTATTAGCCTCGATTATACACCCTGATTTTATACACCCTGAGAAAAAATATGAATTAATATTAAATATAATTACAATTGCGCAAGGACATCTGCAATTGCAGATGCGTTGCCTACCTTCAATCATCGGAGGAGGGGACGCACACAAGTAGAATTTTTCGCCTTCATATGCGTCCCCTCCTCCGCCAAAACCACTTCCCCTTCACATCATTTCTTTATTAGAAAAGAGGGTAAAGTTGGCATTGTGTAAAAGGTTATTACAAAATGATATTAGATACGGTGTCAAAGCTTGTACGGGTGTACATCTGTCATTACGATAGATTGCATTCAGTGGAAGCGGCCATTAATTCGATGCGTCAAATAGTGTCGTTTGGGGAATTAATCATTTCTGGATATAAAAAAGAAATTGTAGAGACGTTATTTCCCGAAATCATTTTTTTTTCAAGTGTTGTACTTTGTAAACTAGTTTACCTTTACCTTTAGGTATCACACGTTTAGTGTGAATTTTGTCGATTTATACATCTTACAGATTAAGTACAATATATATCATCTATTCACCATATATAATTTTAAGTGATCGACGGATTTCCATTTTTTTTGCATTTGCAATACTAGTCGAAATTCGGCTGTTCTTACTGTTACAGTTAGAACATTACTAGCAAATCTGTTTCATGTAAATTTACATTTCTACATTTACATAAATGTAACTTTACATATCACATATTCAATTAAAAGTTTACAAACAAAACATGTTGCAACAGCTGTGATAACATGATCTAGTCATAATGTTTATTTGAAATCGGCAAACAGTATTGCTTACTATAACTTGTACTATTGGAATTGAATCCATTATTTAACCTATTAAAAACTCTTGTATGTTATGACAAAACCAAGTTCTAAAAGAACCTGTAGTCGGTGTCAGTGAATCCGTCCAAGCATGACATGGGGAGCCTTTAAGATTAGACAGAATAGGTCCTTACTAAGCTAACGCGTACCACCTTCTGAACCCACTTAACATTAGTTATGATTGTGGCCAAGCGCTAGTTGATTCATTATTTTAAAAAGAATAACGTAAAAGCTGCTTTAAAATAAACGTATGGTTTCTTTCAACATATAATCATGTTTGTAGAGAGAAATGGAACTGAAACTTTACAGCGAATTGCGTCATTTGTTGTTTAAAACGATATTACTACTTGTTCGAGTGAACAACTTCAGAGTAATGGTTTATTTTAGTTTGTATTTTATTCGCACATTTTATAGTCTTCGTATTGACTTTGCAGCCTGGCGGTTGTAAAATGTTGGAGACCAGTTTGTTTTACAATTGATTAGTTTGAAATAAACAAACATTTCTTGCTTGATGGACTCAGATGAAAGGATATGAATCTAATACCTCATTGCGTGGAATCGGTAATCTTTTTTAAGGAACAGGTCACTTATGAGCGAATTTCCGAGTTAAAAAATGTTGAATATTGAAAATAACGCCACCTAGTATAAAAATAATACATTACACAAACATCAAACTTTTTAATAAATTCAACTAGTTTAATAACTAACATATCTTACTAATATTATAAATGCGAATGTTTAGATCAGGGATCCCCGAACTATTTTGAACAAGTGACCCCTTTTCCTGTAGACCCCCCATGGCCAAATTACCTACTTTTAAGATCAATTATTATCATTATTATATTTACTCCAAGGGGATATCAACCACTTTGGGGATCCCTGGTTTAGATGGATGGATAGATGGATGTTTGTTTGAAGGTATCTCTGGAACGGCACAACGGATATTGATGAAATTTCGCACGGATGTAGAACATAGACTAGAAGAACACATAGGCTACTTTTTAATTTTTTTATTTAATGCCGCGCGGACAGAGTCGCGTGCGACAGCTAGTATTTAGAAAAACAAATTGAACACATTAAAAAATGTGATCTGTAGTAAGTCGTACAGTCACGGTTTAAGGCCGTTCGTAATGGTTTTATTGGCCAGTCGCCAGGGAGCGCAACCCTCGTCATCCGCTCCTCAGTATAACAGAGTCAGCTTTATCTATGCTGTCAGCTTGCAAAAAACAAATGGATATATTTAGTTGATTTGTGCTTATTATTTTTGGGTTACACCAATTGGTGTCTAAGTAAAAAGTACACGTAACCAAAGAGTACGAATTTGTAAATTTCTTTTAGTTGCATTCAAAATACTTATAATGACTTACCTTCTCTTCTCGGCGTAGTTTTCTCTTAATGTGAAACTTTGTCCTTAACAACTTACCTGAAATAGAAGATAATTGTGTTTTTAATTATTGTATTATAAATAACAAATTAAGTAACGCAATATAACAAATATCAAGAGCACCGGTGGCCCAGGGGTTAATCACTTGACTTGTAATTTAGAGACCCTGGGTTCGAATCCCGCCATCTACTATAGTGTTCTATTTCCGATTTACATATGTACATTTATCCGACGTTCATACCATGAAGGAAAACATCGTGATGCAACCTGTACATATCTGAGAAGAAATTTCAAGATATGTGTGAAGCCAACCAACCCGCACTAGGTCTGAGTGATTGACAATGGCCCAGTCACCCCAACTTAGGGTAGGCTCCGAGCCCCTCAGTGGGGACGTATAGTGAGCTGATGATGAATAAAAATGAAACAGATATCAATATTGAAAATTTCCTTTTCACGAGTATAAATGTTTGTAATTTTAAAATTTTAATTTATTCATGTTTCTTGACTGCTGATTTACCTGTGCAATACATATTGTTATCTATTTTTATGAAGTGAATGAGAAGAATGATAATATGGTTTTGTATACCTTGAAGATTTGAAAGGTTTGAATTATCGTTCCTTGTGCGTACTGCAAAGGATTGGAACAAGATGCCGGCGTCAGTTTTTCCGTCCAAATATGACGTGGGGAATCTTCAAGAGTAGATTGAATAAGCATTTACTAAGCTAGAGCGTACCATCTTTAGACCACACTTAACATCAGGTGGAATCGTGGTCAAGCGCTAGCTTATTCATTATAAAAAAAAACTGTCGATGCAATGGAAACCCATATAAATCACTACAAAACCTTCAATTCGAAATTCAAATCTTTTCTTTTTTCTTTTAAGTTCAATCTATAACAACCACAAATAAGAAGAATCAATTTGATGAAATAACACTGTACTGTCTCAGTATATTAAGTTTATTGGGAACCTCTCATAAATGTTAATGTAGACCTTTTCATACGAATAGACTTGTCTATAAATATTTGATCGTGCCGCGGCCGTTTTTATGACGATTCCACTTTCATCTCTAACAAAGAGCTCTCATTTACATTAAAAAATAGGACCTTCTGTAATATTACTAAGTCTGTTTTTTTATTAAAATATTTTATTCCTTTATAAAAATATCGTGTTTTATTTTGATAAAAAGTGGAGGTCAACCAGGATAGATATTATTATAAGTTAGTTTTGATGCTTTTCAAATTTTTTTTTACTTAAAATACAATTAATAATTACGTGTACTAAAGTACTTTAATGTACTAACTTATTACAGCTAATTAAAACAGTACACAGGTTTATAAAGAATAGTATAAATCAGCCGGGACTGATCTTTTTCTCGGCTTCTCTGAATCCCTCTGTCGGATGTTTTAAAACTTTATAACGATATCAAATATAGCCTACGTTACTCAATGATAATGTACCATTCTAATGGTGAAAGAATCTTTGAATTCGGTTCAGTAGTTTTTGAGTTTACTTGTAACAAATATTTTACAATCTTAAAATCTCCATTTTCCTCTATAAAGATTTTAAACATTATATATCTATCTATATATATAAAAGAAAGTCGTGTTAGTTACACTATTTATAACTCAAGAACGGCTCAATCGATTTGACTGAAAATTGGTGGGCAGGTAGCTTAGAACCAGGAAACGGACTTAGGATAATTTTTATCCCGTTTTCTATTTTTAATTCCGCGCGGACGGAATCGCGGGTAAAAGCTAGTATATGATATAGTAGTTTATCATCATATTGTTGGCAATTATTTACAAACTTGTAGACGAATATTGGTTGGAATTTACGAGTCGCAGCGTATTTGTGTACGTTTGGATGAATCTTGATGGAAAAAGTTTGATTGAGTTTGCCCAACTAGGAATTTTACATTCTACTAGGTGTCGCCCGCGACTTCGTCCGCGCGCAGTTAAAAAAGGGGGGGGGGGTTATGAAAAATAGATGTTGGCCGATTCTCAGACCTACTGAATATTCTCACAAAATTTCATGAGAATCGGTCAAGCCGTTTCGGAGGAGTACGGGAACGAAAACAGTGACACGAGAATTTTATATATTAGATTAATCTATACGGCCTAGAGACGAATTTCGCAAAATTCGAGTGTGTATTATATACAGATAGATTTTCTAACGTAAGTTATTGTAAAACAAAATAATTTTTTTTTTCTGAATGAGATTATTTACATTACAAAATTTTTACAGAGGGCCTAGCACGAAAATTTGCGATAACTTCGTAACGTCATCGATATAACATGTCAAAGTTTGTATGGGATCTGTTCATGTCATTTCATCTATAACAATGCATAAATTTTAAATATTTTCATTTACATTTTTTTACATTTCACAGTCTAAAATCGATCATGGCGTATATGCGATGCGGTAGGCTAAGCTTTGAACAAATAATTATACATACTGGGCAAAGTAAGTCGGGCAAAGAGTAAAATTTTAAGTTATATCAATATTATTCGTTAAAATGCGATACTGGCTGTACGTGACTTTGTAGAATTGTTCTTCGTGACTGGATTACAAAATTATTATATACTAGCGTTAGCCCGCGGCTTTGTCAGCAACAATTTAAAAAAGTAGCCTAAAATATGCCCGTGCATCCGTCAATAATCAGTCCGGCCGTTCCGGAGATTACCTAAAATTAACAACGCCTTTCGGACAGACAGACAGAAATTTTAAAAATTGTTTTTTGTGTACGAAATATGACTTTTTTTCTAGAAAAAAACTTATTAAGTAGCCTATTTGTTCTTTCAGACTATATTCTACATCTGTGCTAAGTTTCATCAAGATCCGTTGATCCGTTACGTAGATACCTTCCAACAAACATTCATCCATCTAAACATTCGCATTTATAATTAGTAAGAAGTAAGATATATAATTTAAAAGTAAATATATTACAGTATTAACGGTTCATTTAAATTAAATCGTCATCTAAACATTGTTTTCTATTCTCTCGACTTTCTTTTTATAAATACAATTGACATCTCTCAAGATATTCGATCCACGTCAGCGTTAACTCTAAGCTCGCACTTCGAGCCCTCTTTAATTCTAATCACGACCTGCTTGAAGGAAGGTTTTCTTTGACTTACACTATGGGAAATCCTAACTTTTCTATAAAAACTATAGGCGTAGACAACAGTACGTAGTTAATCAACAGAGAAACGCCGCAGGAGAAATCAATTGATAATGAGTTAATTTTTATTCTTTTAAAAGGGTATGAACATTAATTTTATGGTTTAGTATTACATAAAAGCCTCATTTTGTAGTAAACCTCACTTTAAAAGCTGTAATTTACGACGATTTCATATTCAACATTCATAAAGTTTTTCTTAGAACTGCCTGGTTTTAACAACTGCTTCCAAAACTAGGACGTTATGAATACGACCAAACATCGTAGCAGTCATTGGGTGTTATAAATCTGAGATAAGCATTTCAAATTATTTTTGGACTTGAAATTTACAAATTAAGCCAACAAATATGAGGTTAAATGTGGATTTATTAATCAAATTTATATTTTTACAGCTAAATCTTTGATGCATTTTATATATAAAAGTTATTGTGACAACATGGAAGTTATTTCAATTAGATTTAAGGATAATACACATTTAAAAAAAACTTGAGAGGTGTGTTGGGACACCCGGATGGAACGAAGTTTCTTTCGATTAATTAGTGAAGGAACCAATGTTTATTCTATGAATAAAAAACTTAAGTCTTCACAAGAAGTACATTTTATTTCTATGAATTTTCGTTATATATTGTCACGTCGTTGCCATGGTGAAGTAGCGAAAAGTGTCGTGACAACTTTTCGTAAGAATTTTTTCCGTCTAGCCCCCTTTCACAACGCGCGATAAGGAACTTCGTTCCAATAGTTCCAATATGGAAGAATTGATATTATCCTTCTTTTTGAAATCGGTTAAAAAAACGCAAGAAAAATATTAAGTAGAAAACTTTGCTCAATACATTTTTTTTATATCACAAAGAGGCATATGAACAAGCAGTCACATGAATCCGTCTAAATAGCGAAGAGACCGCTGCACATCGATATCCACAATTACAGATGCGTTGCCTAGCGTCGGTGGCTCAGGGAGCGTCAGTGGCTCAGGGAGCGTCGGTGGCTCAGAGAGCGTCGGTGGCTCAGAGAGCGTCGGTGGCTCAGAGAGCGTCGGTGGCTCAGGGGTTAAGCACTTGGCTTGCAATCTGCAGGTCCTGGGTTCGAATCCCGCTATGTACCAATGTGTTTTTCGATTTTCGATTTACATATGCACATTTGTCCAACGTTCTTACGGTGAAGGAAAACATCGTGATGCAACCTGCACATATCTGAGAAGAAATTCAATGATATGTGTGAAGTCAACCAACCCGCACTTGGCCAGCGTGGTTGACTATGGCCTAGTCACCCCTAACTTGGGGTAGGCTCTGAGCCCCTCGGTGGGGACGTACAGTGAGCTGATGATGATGATGCCTACCTTTTATCGATAAATTATTTAATTTAAAATAACAATATTAATTTACAATTAATTGAATTTACTATCCCGAAGTTACACTTAACGTTAGTTTTTGAACGTTATCTTTGACAACAGAGACAACAGTATGTTATAAACAGAGATTTTGGTCTCAAAAACCCACTGTGAAAATTCGAAAGGTACATTTGAATGATTCGTCGAGCTTTAGACATAAGTATCCTCTTTGCAATGTCTGTTTTTGTAACATTAACCAATCAGTGTGGAACAAATCGATTTAGACCAATAAAATAGGCCATTTGGCATACTCAATCAAGTTACCAATGTTCCATTCAAAGTTAATTGTTCAAAATTGAGTTTGTCAACAATGATTTATGTTCAAACAGGACTATAAAAGGATTTGTTACATTAAAGATAAGAATTAATGTAAAAGGTACTATGTAGAAATATGTCTATATCTTTTATTACTATCTTTTTATTTAATAATTAAAATAAATTTAAAATAAATTAGTCTAAGCCAGAGATTCACAAACTTTCTTCAGTGAATTTTCTGCTGCCATATTTCTTCTTGAACATGTTAACATACAATTTTATTCTCTCCATAGAAAACACCAGATGGTCCATAGGTTATCATCTGGACTACCTGGAACAGTTCGGGAATCCCCGGTCATTGTTAAATGTAACATAATTAGTTACTCCGTCATGTTCAGCTACGTTGTTAGAAAAAAGATTGTTTTTTTTGCTATATTATAGGCAGCCTATATTCGATTATTTTATCTTTTTGTGAGCAATTCCGTGTTTGTGAACTATATTAAAAACTAGCTTTTAACCGCGATTCCGTCCGCGCGGAATAAAAAAAATGCACATAAGATAGTTCCTATGTCCGTCTCCTAGTTCTAAGCTACCTCCCCATCAATTTTCAGCGAAATCATTTCGTCCGAACTTGAGTTATAAATAGTGTAACTAACACGACTTTCTTTTATATGCGTCTTTATACGTTTAATTTATTTTAAAAACTTTACGCCGTCACTATGATAAATTGCCACCTAGTCCGTTCATGTTTCACTGCCCTACTAGATGATGTATCGCTTGAAAATTTTATTCCCAGTAAGACCTTGACTTACTTTGAAGTGTAATTATTTTTATAATATGACGCACTTCCTTGCATTGAGATATCAAAAAAATATTAAGCACGATTTTTTCCTTTATCTAAAAATACGTTTTTTTATATGATACGGTAGCTAACAAGCAACCTGAATTCACTGAAATAGCGAACCACTGCCCATAGACGTCCGCAATAGCAGATTGCGTTACCTACCTTTAATCGACAGAGGAGGGGATACACAGGAAGGGGATATTTCCTTTTCATACGCTACTCCATTGTATGTATGGATTTCAATAAATACAAAAACATATTCACGTCCCTTTCATTCTCTCCTTAAAAATGAAATAAGTGTTAAAGAAGAGAAAACTTAAGATACTAAAAAGTTGTTATTAAATACTAACTGTAACCCGCGAGTCCGTTCGCATAGAATAAAGAAAAATAGTAGCTTATGTGTTCTTCCAGACTATGTTCTACATCTGTATGTGCCATATTTCATCAAGATCCGTTGATCCGAAAATACCTTCTTACAAACATCTATTCATCTAAGAATTCGCATTTATAATATTAGTAACATATAAATTATCAACTTTATTGCCTTACATTATAATGCCTAACATTTTAATGGCGTTAATTTTACACCAGTGTCATAAATTTTGAATCGACGTGTCGTTAATTTTTTACGTCGATGACAATTTACTGCAGTAAACATAAGGTTTAGTACAATTTTTTATTTCAAATTAAACTTGAAGATGAAAATAAGTGTAACAAATAACGAAAAAATAAAAAAAAAGTTAAAATGAGATGAAATTATCATGTGAGCTAGTTAAGATATATCCGTGAAATTATCGAAAAGTTTTTTTCTTAATTTTTAGAAAAAAATTGCAAAAAAGTTTTTAAGCGGCAAAATCCTAAAGGTTAAAGATATCCGTTCACGCGGTCATGGGTTTAAAAACTGTCATTCAAGTATTGTGTAACATGTTTTATTTGGTTTTCAAAATAATTTTCAAAAAGTGATAATTTTAAGTTACCACATTATACTTTAGCTTTGTTGAAATACATTGCGTTAGAACTGTATTCCCGCAATGCGGTGTAGGATAACGTATGTTTACATTATGTGTGCTTACATTGCTGTGCTTGTTGGGACATGCGTTATTTACATAAAGGAATATCCCGCATTGTACTTTATCTAATAGATTTGTGAGGAATTCGATTTAGCTATCAAGTTATTTATATAAAGCTTACTATTGTATCCATTTTGGAATAGGAAGAAGGTATTTTATAAAACATTATTTGTAATATTACGATTTATTTAAACAAATTCGTATATACCTTACAATGGCGGCTCTTTGCCTAGTCCGTTTTTTTTAGTGAAAGTTCATGACAAAGAATATAAAAGCTAAAATGCATGCAAATATAAATTCTTAATAAATATATGTTCAGACAAAATAATAAACGGTTAATCGATTGTTGATTGAAGCTGTTGATTAATTTTTAAAAAGTTTGTAATAAATCTCTGAGCCACGAATGCTTGATATTGAATGTTCAACGAGTTTTTAAATTTTATAACTGAGGCAATTACGCTAACTGGTAAGCTTCCGTTATATTGGTTTGGTTGAAAGCGTAATTTTTTACAAAATCAATATTTGAAATCAGCACTAACATAAACATAACTCACGCCCGTAGGAGGTGTAGGCAGAGACCACAGACCTCTGTTTGCCGCAGTCTTGATACTTAAAAACACAACAATCTTCCTTAGTTTCTGAGACCGAAATAACAGTATAAAACATATCGTCATCCCTCTCATTGTCTATGGCAAAATAAAGATGTTTTATACGCTTATTGTGATCTCAGAAACCAACGATCTGTAGCACCAACTATATTAGAAAAACATTCAAGTTATAACACAGAGGAGACAAGCAGATAGGTCAATGGAGAGAGGAAGAACCTAGTAAAAGAAATCTCCGTGTTAAATTTGGAGTTTCTAGGGCTCTGTAGTAGGTTGTACGTTGATATATCAGATGGTCAGTTTACATTTTTCTTCACACCATCAGCTCACTATACGTCCCCACCGAGGGGCTCGGAGCCTACCCCAATTTTAGGGGTGACTAGACCATAGTTAACCACGCTGGCCAAGTGCGGGTTGGTTGACTTCACACATATCATTGAATTTCTTCTCAGATATGTGCAGGTTGCATCACGATGTTTTCCTTCACCGTAAGAACGTCGGATAAATGTACATATGTAAATCGAAAATCGAAAAACACATTGGTACATGGCGGGATTCGAACCCAGGACCTGCAGATTGCAAGTCAAGTGCTTAACCCCTGAGCCACCGACGCTCTCTCGACATTTTTCTTACTAAATGTAATTTTTATTCTATTATATTTGAAATACAATAAGAAGAGTTTTTATCAAGATTATTAACAATAGTAATAAGATAAGATCTAAGAACTTGTAAATCTCTTGTTAAAATCTGGCGCAATGCCACCGTATCTCCGACCCAGTTTTTGTCGAATGTTAAATCAGTCGCCTGCAATTTTACGATAGCAAAAGATAAATAAGATAAATGTTGCTATAAAAATAATAAAGGGGACAATATGCCATAAAAGAATTTCATCTTTCGCTTTATTTCCAACATTATTACCATAATTTTTTTTCTTTTCAGAAATCTTTTTTTTTTCTTTAGTTATAAAATAATAGCCATGGATTTCAGAGACCGAAATCCCCATGTAAAACATATTGTTATCTCTATTGTGTCAAAGATAATGACAGGGACGACATGTTTTATACATAGTTTATGGTTTTAGAAACCAACGATTACTGCCGTAAAATGGTTTCTTAAAAAGTAGCTAGCTTATTATTTTTTAAAAGTTTAATAAAAATTATATACGCATTTTATCGCGTAAAAATGTAATCATTAAAAAATAATCCTGTTTACTGCAATTTCCATTAAAGTCCGTGAATTTATCATTTTAAAATGCACTTTAGGAAAAGTAATAGTAAAGTGATTGCTCTAATGGAATTTAAAAAAAACCCGTCGCAAACTTTTACTCAGATAGAGTGGAAAAACGTGTTATTTAAAATGTTAGTTTGAGAAAATTGGTTGATCGGAAACACTTGTATATTTAAATTAAAATTAATTAAAGCATTAAAGTTCCGTTTCATTTATATACTTGTTTTAACTTTAGTTAAAGTTATGTATAATTTTATTATTTTATTTATTGAAATTATTATTTTTTAGATAACGATTACAATTGGTTATTTTATTACAAGTAATAGTAATTTAAAATTATTGTAAATCAATCTATCTATTATATATATAAAAGAAAGTCGTGTTAGTTACACCATTTATAACTCAAGATCGGCTGAATCGATTTGACTGAAAATTGGTGGGCATTTAGCTTAAAACCAGGAATAGGACATAGGATAATTTTTACCCAGTTTTTTTTTTATTCCGCGCGGACGGAGTCGCGGGTAAAAGCTAGTTTAAAATAATTGTGAATAGAAGTACGTATGTTGTAGATAACAACAAACTTTTATAAGAAAAATACTTCAGATAGATGGGAGATTCAATTTATTCCACTGGACACAATTCACACACAGTAATATTCTTAGTCTGCACAATTTTCGGAGTCCAAAAAGCCCCGATTCGACTAAACATCATCTTTTATACTTTTTTCTCCCACCTCCTCAATCCTACCCTCAACATAATTTATTCAGTGTTGCTATTACAATGTCTTAATATTACATTGAAAATATTAGAATTCTTTTAGATTATTTTGTTTATACAATTTTAAATATTGAATTGCTTATCAATAATTACTTAAACCTAACACTCGACCATCCTGACATCGTGTTCGCCCTCGAACACGAATCAAGTGATTAACCTAACACTCGGCCTGAATAAACACAGGATAGATAGGTATTCACAACTCATCGGGTTTCGAAAATGAAAAATTGTAGTACAGAAAACGAATATATATCACGTATCCTATTATGTGAATACCAACCTAAGACAAATCAAATTTAATTGGAAATAAGAAGTTTTTCAAAAATCTAAACGTTTACGTTACAATTATTATGATATAACTAATACTTTACTAACCTAAACTTTTACATAATTGATCTCATTAATTTATTTATTTACAATAATGCGCAGTGTTTAACAATTTTATTCCAAATAATGCACATAGGTACAGTATTAGTGAAACTATAGATAGAGGTTATTAAATGGATATTGTTACAATGATCTGCAAACCAATCGATTCTTGCAGATCTCAAGAGGAATAGTCATCGTTATTTTCAATTAAGCAAACTAGTCAATTCTAATCACTTTATCTCAATCTCAATTCATATTCAATGTGTATTCAATTCATAGTAGTTAATGACGAACCAATCAATTCTCGTCCATGACCGTATGTCATCTCTCCTTACTTTCATTCATTTTCATTTAAGATAGAGACACGAACCAATCACTTCTCGCGATCTATCAATCAATTCTCGTCCATGACCGTATGTCATCTCTGCTTACTTTCATTCATTTTCATTTAAGATAGAGACACGAACCAATCACTTCTCGCGATCTATCAATCAATTCTCGTCCATGACCGTATGTCATCTCTCCTTACTTTCATTCATTTTCATTTAAGACAGAGACACGAACCAAACACTTCTCGCGCTCTATCAATCAATTCTCGTCCATGACCGTATGTCATCTATCCTTACTTTCATTCATTTTCATTCAAGATAGAGACACGAACCAATCACTTCTCGCGCTCTATCTGAAAAAATACAGAAACACTATTTGTAGTGAAATATATCAATATCCTAATAAATAAAGTTGGCTTATTTACAAAAGATTTAGTTTGTGATTACGTTTTAGGGTCGTCGTCGTTACTTTGTTCGCTATCACTATTAGTTTCTTTTTTGTGACTGAGCAGTCACTGTTTGGCTTGAGGAGGCATTTACAGTTTCACCGGGCTTGAGGTGGCCGGGCGCATATGGCGCTTAACCTAAACCTCGTTTAAGAGTATCTAGGCTCTCGGGCTGTTACTTCATTATTATTACCGGATTGGAAGGTCACCGAGCTCTTAGATCGCTTCGGTAGACGCTCCATGGAGTGACTGGGGTCAAGGGCCCCCGAGAGGGGACCTCGGCTTGGGCGGTCATTCAATACGCGTTTATCATTCCGATTCAAGGGTTGCTCGGTTGCTATTATCTGATTGCTATTACTAATAAAGCCAACATTACTACCACTTCGGGAAGCGATAGGAGAAAACCTGCCTGCCATGAGGGAGGATGTCGCGAGTTCACTATTAGTATCACTTGTATTTAATTTACAAATCGGAAAAAAAAATTGTTGTCCTTAAAAACATAATTTTCCTTAATATATTGCAAGCCTTTCCGATCTAGACTACTATCCAAATTATCCCTAATTATTCTAAGTTCTGAATCTCCAAGTTGGAGGGCGTTTAATCAGCCGAACGTTGAAGCAGGATTTTTATTTATTTTTTACTTCTATTTTATTTTATTTTATTTAATATTCGGACAATTAAAATTAGGTAATGAAATTCACTTCAAGTCCTTTGTACTCTCAGTCATGCACTGAAGAAACGGTTATTAAAAATTGTTTTATTTTAAATGCTGACATGTTAAATATGTCAATATGATCGGAGATTGCATTATAACATCTGCACGCTCGTACTAAATAACTGTTCTCCCTATTATTCTAACTCGCGGTATGTATAATACGTTGTGTTCACGGGAACGAAGCCCACACTTGGGAACAATGATGCCTACTTCTTCGAGGAGTTCAGAGCAATCGACCACGCCGTTTACAATATTGCTGAGAAAAGCTCAGTCTGCCACGCGCCTCCTCTCTTCTAGCGGTAATAGATGAAATTTCTTACAACGAGAGTAATAGTTGTAAACAAATGTTCCAGCACGGTATTGTATGAACCGAAGAAACCGTCTTTGTACGTTTTCTATGCGGTTTTGTTGGTGTTATAGCAAGGGTTCCAGACTTGGGAAGCGTACTCCAGGTGGCTACGTACGTATGCACAATATAATATTTTGAAGGTATGTGTAATAGTTTGAAATTCAGATGACATTCTCAAAACGAAACCTAATGATTTTGAAGCTTTATTAATAATTACATTATTCAAACTTTCGTGAGTCATTATCATTAACTTATATAGAAACGGCGAAAACACTCACGTGTATATATCCGGTGTCGTCAAACTTTATTAATAACAGTGTTTATATGGGTATCAAATCGTAGTTTTGCATCAAAAACGACCCCAAGGTCTGTTGTATTAGTTAAGGTGCGGAGTGTAGTATTTATCAGTTGATAATTACCCACAATAGGATCTGGTTTTCGCGTGAAAGTATAGACGAAACATTTAGATACATTTAAGTCTAGGATGCCTTCGATACCTACCCTACTGGCGTCTGGATCCCTACTGCTAATGGATCGAATATCTCGACAATAAGTCTATAAAGCAGTTTCCTGATTATCGCCCCATTCCCATGGCAAACCTTTTATAATAATTTGACGAGTGAGAATGCTAACAAATTTGAAAGTAAGATTCGCGCACTATACCTGCTTCTAACATCTCATCTACGATTGAACGGACTTACGAGCGCTCATGTTATGACAATCGATACGGTCGGTACACAACGGGACTTTGACTGCTTAGCTCTACTTTTATTTGAGCAACCTTAGTACAACCTAGATCCCTAAAGGATGACGCAAAACAATGCTTATACTTTCTGAGCAAACATGGCAATTGATTCCTGGTATCATCAGGTACCTTTCGGCAAATGCTAACCTGACTTTCATTGAATTTACTACCGGCTAACCCACTCATTTGTTCAAGTGTCTCAACGACAGCAAAAGACCCTTTGGAATCAAGCAGAAATTAGCATGGGGAATCACAAATAAACTCACACGGCCATTTGTCGCATTACAAAATCCGCCGCAAACAGAAAATTGCTGAATGGGTTTTCCTATTACACTATTTCTTAGAAAAATCTGCCATTAACGGTAGAGTCAACGCTGGCTCTGATCGAAAAAGGACTCCTAAAGCGCGAACCTTTAAACAATTTCCACTTTCAACTTCAACATCAGAAAAGGACAATTTATCGCAGTTGTCGAAGAATTTCAATTCAGAAACATTTTTATAAATAACTATATGGGGATACCGGATAACCGTATAAGTCTGATCAATTAACGAAGGTCTCTCCAAAAAGTCGTCACACACAACCTTACAAGTAATCCTGGCACTATAAGATAGCTTTAGAACAATGTAGAAAACTATTCCCCTGTGCCCCTTCTTACAATTATAGCAACCACTAGGCTGACTCGATCTAGCTATAAATTTAGGTACTTGGGTGTCTAAAAGTTTACTATGAAAATGACCGCGGTCCGCCGAATGTTATTGCTCACTGAGAACTGCAAAAGTTGGTCGGGGTGATTGCAACGTAATGTCAAAGCATCTGATCTAAGCGTCCTGTCTGATAAGCCGCGAACAACGCAGTCCACGGCACGCTTACCTACTATATCGCATTGATTCACGAGGGCGAGCTTTTCATAATAAATGTCAATAGGCTCATTGCATTTACTCTTTCTTTTCAGTATGTCTTCCAAGGTCTGGCCATAATTTTGTTCACAGGAAATTGCATTTATCAATTTATCTTACCATTCGTTCTAACTGAAAAGAATGGAATTCAAGCTTTCGTATCACATTTTAGCCAGGCCTTGGAGTTTCTGCATGGCAAAGTGAGTAGTAGTTCGATAGTCCCAACCATATACGGATGCACATTCGTTGACCTTTTCAGCCATATTTCAATACGTTGATTTCTAGTTGAAGGGTCAAATTTAGGCAATATATTTTGGTGATCTACCATATGAGACGACTGTGCATTTTGCGTATGTGGTTGTGACGACAAATCCTCTTCCAGCAATTTTAAAACATTAACAAGATCGTTCTTAGAAAAAGATGGACTACATGACCTTATATTCTGTCCTGCATTACTACGTTGCTCGACACCTGGCTCTGCCCGACGCTCAGCTTCCCGACGTTTGGAGGGCTCACGGCGCTCGCAGGCACGTAGCTCTGCCCGACGCCCAGCTTCCCGACGTTTGGAGGGCTCACGACGCTCGCTGACACTTAACTCCATTCGACGCTCGGCTTCTCGATATCCGGAGGACTCACGGCACTCGCTGACACGTAGTTCTGCCCGACGGTCGGCTGGCTCTGCCCGATGTCCGGAGGGCTCGCGGCGCTCGCCGACAAGATGACGATGATTGACGACGGTCTTCCGTGTACGCCGCCTGTAGTCTCGATTTGAGCGTCCTGGCGGCTCGTCCTTGGTCTACAAACTCGCAGACAAGGAAGGTACATGTATATTAGTTACAATTTCCAAAAAATATGTTACACTAGCTTTTACCCGCGACTCCGTCCGCGCGGAATAAAAAAAAATAGAAAACGGGGTAAAAATTATCCTATGTCCTATTCCTGGTTCTAAGCTACCTGCCCACCAATTTTCAGTCAAATCGATTCAGCCGTTCTTGAGTTATAAATGGTGTAACTAACACAACTTTCTTTTATATATATAGATAAGATTATCCACCAAATTAGCAGATTTTCGTATCCTTTTTATTAACCCTCATATAATGATAAACTTGATAATGTCAGAAACTTGTTAGGAGACACGCACAACATTAATACAAAAAGAGATAAAAGAAAGTAAAATCTTTAAAAATGCTTTTCACGGCGCCTCAGTCGCGGTGCTCGCTGCCTCGGTCGCGCTGCTCGCTGCCTCGGTCGCGGTGCCCGCTGCCCCGGTCACGGTGCTCGCCGCTTCGGTCACATTGGTCATCGCTTCGCCGTTGCTCAGACTCTTTCCATATCCTGGAACTCGATCATAAACAAATATTAGTTTAAATGATTACAATATGACCGTGTCTAATATTGAAAACTAAGTAACCGAATATTTAAGTAGTAATAAGTAGTAATTAAAAACTCTACATTGATTAATCAAAAAGCAAAAACAAACAAATCCTGTGATATATTATTAACGATAACCCAGATGGTGCTTTTCTTATGTTTCAATGTATGTAGTTCCTATGTACTACCACAGTATTACATACCAACTTTATATATACTCGGATGTAATCGGTAATACTCTAAAGAAAAGACTTGAAGCTATAGTGTAACGATTCTACAGGTATGTCTGTCTTAAAAGCTATAGCTAAGCTATATTAGCAACCGCTTTAATAACAGCCGCTATGATGATCTTGACCCGGAGTTATGTTTATTGGTTGATATCTCGGAAACTATAAAAGATAGGCCGTTTTTAAGCAAATTTTCAACCCCCTTTATTAAACCCCTCCGATGTTATTTATCTATACATACATATATAACATATATATATATATATATTATTATTATTTTTTTTTATCGCAGTAGGTGTCTCGAAAACGATTTTGAAATCCACTAATACGCACCAAAATCATTACCCTGTACGGGAATAGGCCTGCAGTCCCAGCGGCGGGGACGTAAAACGGCTACAGATAAAGTTTGAATTTTTCGTACCGTAACCGTAACTAATTAAACTATAAGAATCAGACACAACTCTAAACATCACAACAGAGGAATAAAATATAAAAATAAGTCTGGATCTTAGTACCATAACAGTTAGTGGCTTGGATGGAAAACGCATGGTCTTATTAGGAATTTTTAGGTTTCCCCAGCACGGCCACGTGCCATGAGGCACTTCCAATTTTTACGCGCACTCTCGTAACTTGATCACTTAGTAAAGGAAAACATCGTAAGGAAAACTATCGAAGGTGTTGTGAAACTTGTAAACAGGTAGGCCAGTACCATGCTGAAGAAGACTGGTGCTCACCATTCACTTAAGGGAAACACTCTTGCAACAACGTGGCAGTCATAACGTGGGGAAAAATCACGTTTAAACAATGATTGATTGCACCAATTTTAAACTACACTTGGCTATTGCGTTGTTAACACCAAGTTAAAACGAGAAATGTATTGTATAATATAGACAAATAAGAGAAACAGATTGTACTTACACTTTTGTGGACGCACGAGTATCCCACTTCTGAAGTATAAGAAAAATACTTCAGATAGATGGGAGATTCAATTTATTCCACTGGACACAATTCACACACAGTAATATTCTTAGTCTGCACAATTTTCGGAGTCCAAAAAGCCCCGATTCGACTAAACATCATCTTTTATACTTTTTTCTCCCACCTCCTCAATCCTACCCTCAACATAATTTATTCAGTGTTGCTATTACAATGTCTTAATATTACATTGAAAATATTAGAATTCTTTTAGATTATTTTGTTTATACAATTTTAAATATTGAATTGCTTATCAATAATTACTTAAACCTAACACTTTTATCTTTATATAGAGAATCAATCTTACTACTTATTATAAATGCGAATGTTTAGATGGATGGATGTTTGAAGATATCTCCAGAACGGCTGAATGAGTCTTGATGAAATTTGGCACAGGTGTAGAATATAGTCAAGAAGAACACGTGGTTTACTTATCATCATCATCATCATCATCAGCTCACTATACGTCCCCACCGAGGGGCTCGGAGCCTACCCCAATTTAGGGGGTGACTAATTTAGAGCGTCGGTGGCTCAGGGGTTAAGCACTTGACTTGCAATCTGCAGGTCTTGGGTTCGAATCCCGCCATGTACCAATGTGTTTTTCGATTTTCGATTTACATATGTACATTTAACCGACGTTCTTACGGTGAAGGAAAACATCGCGATGCAACCTGCACATATCTGAGAAGAAATTCAATGATATGTGTGAAGTCAACCAACCCGCACTTGGTTTACTTATGACTTTTTTTAATTACGCGCGCATGGTGACAGCTAGTTTTGATATACGAGTAAATATAAATAGTTCAAGTGGAAATAAAAAGGGAAATATTCATATTAAACTTTAGTCAAACTTCGCTCTCCATATTCACAACATAAGTCGGTACTTACAAGGATATTGCTAAAGTTTGCGAAAAGGCTCTCCCAAGTTATGGAGGTCTGGAAACTTGTTGACATATCAAAGGTGGCTTCGGAATATCTCTTAGTTAATAACTATCAAACCAGGATATAATTATTATCAGATATGCTAGATATGAAATACATCATTTTAATATTAATCTTACTAATATTATAAACTAGCTTTTACCCGCGACTCCGTCCGCGCGGAATAAAAAATAGAAAACGGGGTAAAAATTATCCTATGTCCTTTTCCTGGTTCTAAGCTACCTGCCCACCAATTTTCAGTCAAATCGATTCAGCCGTTCTTGAGTTATAAATCGTGTAACTAACACGACTTTCTTTTATATATATAGATATAGATGCGAATTTTTAGATGGATGGATGTTTGGGAGAAGGTATCTCCAGAACGGCTCAACGGATCTCGATGAAATTTGGCGAGGATATAGAACATAGTCTGGAGGAACACATAGGCCACTAATTAAGTTGTTTTTTAATACCGCGCAGACGGACTCGCGGGCGACTAGTAGACAGCTAGTTAAATTATAAATCTGAAATTTTGGATGGGTGGATGATTGGATTACTGTCTGGAATAGAACATACATTTTGATACCAAAATAATTTCAGCTTACTATGGGCTTAATTTGTTTTTGATAATAATAACACGGCGACGTCGCTGGCAACAGCTGGTGAAATAATTTGTAAGTGCCTATTTTCACTGTTGAGCGTCGCCTTTTGTGTAGAGAATAATCCACATATGTTTAGTGTTTACGATTTTAAGATAAAGTATTTCATTGCAAGAGAATCTCTCTTGCCTTGGAATACAATTGATGGGCCACGAAACATACGCTGTCATAAATAATAAATTAATATAATTAAAAAAATTCCTATTGAAAAACTGCTGAACTAATTTCCATTAGAAATTCTTTAATTGGAAGGTTTTCTTTTGGAAAATCTCATCGATCCTACTCGTTTACATTAGGCGGCTAACTAGTAAGTGGCGACTTAAATTCGCCGAAATAGCGACTCAACTGCTGCCCATAAACATCTGCAATTGCAGATGTGTTCGAATTGTAATTTATAAACGAACAATAGGTTTGGAACAAAATCGCTTACTTTATAGCCATACAATCTGTAGACTGTATGGTCTTACTATCTTAAAGCTCTTTCAAGAAAAGGGTCTTACCAACCGATACGAATAATCATCTTGAAAGCGTATCGTTGAAAAACTAAACTCTCAAGATTTCCTACATTTTATGTAGTTTTTTAACGATAAATAGGACACAGATGACACTTCATTCATGATTGACAGATATCCGTTTCAACTCTCTAGGCTCAAGACTACCTTAAGTCAGTGATGACTGGGTTGACTACACATTCTTATCTTTGGAATACGATGTTTTCCTGCATTGTAAGAACTTCTGATATCTCTGGACTTGTATATACATAACTAGCTTTTACCCGCGACTCCGTCCGCGCGGAATAAAAAATAGAAAACGGGGTAAAAAATTATCCTATGTCCGTTTCCTGGTTCGAAGCTACCTACCCACCAATTTTCAGTCAAATCGATTCAGCCGTTCTTGAGTTATAAATAGTGTAACTAACACGACTTTCTTTTATATATATAGATAGATGTCTAAGTGCATCTAGTTACTAAACACTTATCCTTCGGGATGTTAAAGGCATTACAAAGTTAGAGAAGTGCTCGCATTAAATCGATTGGAATGGAGCTAGACTGGAGCTCAATAAAACAGGCCATTTGGCTGACTCAATCAAAACTTCCGCCTCCATCCATCCGATGTTAAATGTTCGGTAACTTGGGTCAATTGCCTCTATTATGTACAAGTCTATTGAATGAATATTCTGAACGATACCGTTCTGCTACAAAGATACTTTATACCACCAGTTAACAAGTCAAGTTTGATTTGAAATTAGAAATGTTATTTGTGTGTTACTGAAGTTTGCGCTACAGAGGACTAAGAATAAAGTTTTTCATAGTTATAATAAATTGATAATGTCCGCTCTTTAACAGATTAATTTGAATCTCTGTGGTTTTTCATCATCGTCTCTTTGTACTAATTCAACGCACTAGGTTTCCCACCTTGACGTCGAACATATCTAATATATAAAATTCTGGTGTCACAGTTTTCGTTGCCGTACTCCTCCGAAACGGCTTGACCGATTCTCATGAAATTTTGTGAGCATATTCAGTAGGTCTGAGAATCGGCCAACATCTATTTTTCATTTTTTTTAACTGCGCGCGGACGGAGTCGCGGGCGACAGCTAGTTATTTATTAAAATATCATTGTTGTTGATGTTACAAATTATGACTTTCTTCTTAACATTCAAATAGAAGCGATGACATATTTGGTACACAAACAATTCTTGTCTGTTATTAATATTTTCGTACGTCCTACTTTATGGGGCATTTGTTAATGTCACCCGGTTTTATAAGTTGCTTCGTGTAAAGCGAAATTGAAACCGGCAGGTGTATTGTAAGTCATAGCTCTAAGGCCTACTTTAAACATTAATAATGAAGTCTTTTCATGACTGCCGTAGATAACGTGTCATTTTTTGTGAAAGATTTTTATGTAGAACTGTGGAAACAAATCTTTTATCTGTGACATTTCGAGAATAAACAATTATTATTTGTTTAACAAATACTGTAAATTGAAGTTTTATGTAACGCCTACAAATATAATTTAGCAATTTTTGTCTTTTACCTTCTAACATAATGTTGTGTTTATCAGAATAATAATAAAAGGCACAGTGGGCCTACTACGAATATGTGACAATCGCTTTCGTATCGTCATCGTCAATTATGTCAAAATATGAGATTTTTGGTGCGTTTAATGCGCTGTAAAAAATTTAATACAAATTTTGTGGATGACGATATGATGGCGCTTGTCACAAATATTCGTGCTAGGCCCACTGTAGTCAAACTCGTTATCCATTGCCAAAAGGGCCTACGAGAGATAACACAAATGTTACATTTCGATATGTCCTATTTATAAGGGCCAAAGTAACAAATTGATGAGTTTTACTTTCTTGTGTTAAAAGCTAGCTTTTAGTTTAGTTAAAAACATGCACTAAACACAAATACACATTTACAGGTGTAAATGTGTTTTTTGCTAAAGTAAAAGGAGCTCTTCCATCTTTTCCTATATGGTTGAAACTTTGAAAGTCTCTACTGTAAAGTTGTCGATTTGCACATTGACCCTTATTCGTAGGAGCAATCGATTTAAATTTACCATTTATAAAAATAGATAATATCAATGTAATAGGATTTTTCTACATTATAAGGTACAAAAACTAACTACTAAAATATATTTTTTACAAAAAATTTATGCAAATTTTGTAAAAAAATAAATACGATAGCGATAATCAAAAATATTCGTGCTAGACCCACAATACACTAAACTTCTAGTTTAATATAATAATTAAAAAAGCCTTTTTTCTTATTATTATATTGAACCGTGAAATCTTCTCCCGTCTCTCTTCTACCCTTTCTCCAAGAAGCTGTTACGTTATGAATAAATAGCCTGGGACCTAAACATTACTGTCCTGTCAGACAGGATAAATTTTACTTAATAAATAACAGTAACTTAAAATAAGTACATGTTAGATAAAGTCGTGATTAGAATAAAATAGGCTTGGGGCGAAGTGTGAACTCAAAGATAAAGCTGGCGTGCCTTGAATAATGTAATATATAAAATATAAGAAAATCCTGAACATACTTGACATTTATTTTGGAAAAAAATACAAATACAGTCTAAATTTTAGATTTAAATCTAGTTAAAGTAATTTTTAATGTAATAAGAAGATTTAATTAATTTAGTAGTCAAGTTTTTTAGTGACTTATCTATATATATAAAAGAAAGTTGTGTTAGTTACACCATTTATAACTCAAGAACGGCTAAATAGATTTGACTGAAAATTGGTGGGCAGGTAGCTTAGAACCAGGAAACGGACATAGGATAATTTTTACCCCGTTTTCTATTTTTTTTTATTCCGCGCGGACGGAGTCGCGGGTAAAAGCTAGAATTCAATAATTAGAAAAAATATGGACGAAATAAATATTCTGTTATTGTAATAGACTAAGATCCCATGGTCAGTAAGCTAACGCAAGTCATCAAATCTGGGACATAGCAAAAAACCCTAATATGAAATAATAACATTTATATTATGCTTTAGGAGTTATGGGATACCAGAGTAGCTGATAAAGTCCCTTTGATGAAACTACTTAAGTCTGCCGACCACAGATCCTGGTCTCTAATAAGAAAAGCTTTAATAATTTCGGATAAAGACAAAAACTATAGATTTTAAAAATACTTTCGTCAATGGAAAGTTATAGCAACGAGTAAAATATACCTAAATAATAAATGGTAACACCAAAGACACTCCCCAATTACGTGTAATGGCTCTGCAAATAATAACGTAATATTTTGTAGCTTCAAATGACGTATTGTGTTTGTTAACTTTGTACAAAACAAGCTCAGAGTAATTACCCAATTAGTAAAGCAAACAGAAGCAAGTTTACAAATGTGTTTTGGGAAATTGATCTAATACAGTATAGTGGTTTTAAAACTTATATTAAACTAGCTGTCACCCGCGACTCCGTTATATGACACGTTCGTAGATTTACCATAGCAGCGCCATCTATTGATTACTTACTCAACCCAGTCGAAAGGTATCGACATCTGTTAGAATCGTTTGGAGTTAACAGATAATTGTGACTGTCAAACAATAACAGACAAATAATTAGCAATAAATTAAAATTGCGACTATAATTTGAGATTTAAACTATCCTATCTCTCAAGTTGGATCGAACTGCAAATGGTGTGCGAATTTTATTACAATCGGTTAAGTGGTTTAGGAGTCCATTGAGGACAAACATTGTGACACGAGATTTATATATATTAAGATTAGTTTGATAATTTTCTTAGATTATTTTCTAACTTTATTATCTCTCAAAATTATATAATTCGTAAAAAGTAACAGTTTCAGCAATAGCTTAGAAATTGCAAATATCAATTATTTTTACCATTTCTACGATATTGCGTTAGAGATGAAAAGTTTGTACTTTAGAAACAAAGACATACTGTGTTAATTCTAAAAATGCAATTAGACACAGTTTAGTTCAATATTTGTTTTAACCTTTTGACCGCCGCTGAATAATATTATGTACGTCAACATGGTTATAAAAGTGTATGTTTTATCCGTAACAATATATCAACAAAATACAGTGGTAGATCCCGCAACAACAATATTTGTTGGATGCACGAATTGGCCGGGTCGACCGGTGCAATACCACGACCACACAGAAGACTGGCGTGAAGTGGAAGCAATTCCGCATTTCATCCGATGAAGGGGACGTGGATTTGGCGGAAGAGGGGACGCAGAGGAAGGTGAAATTTTCTCTTTCTGTGCATCCCCTTTTCCGCTGATTAAAGATAGGCAACGCGTCTGCATTTGCGGATGTCTATGGGCAACGGTCGCTTCGCTATTTCGGCGAATTCAGGTGGCCGTTTGCTCGTTTGCAACCTTTGAAAAAAAAAAAACTGCTTCTAGTGAAGTATTTAATTATTTATTTGTTAAGATTGCATATCTTACTATTATTATAAATGCAAATGTTTAGATGGATGGATGTTTGTTTGAAGGTATCTCCAGAACGGTTCAACGGATCTTGATGAAATTTAGCACAGATATAGAACATAGTCTGGAAGAAAACATAGGCTACTTATTAAGTTTTTTAATTCCGTGCGGACGGAGTCGCGGACGACATCTAGTTTGTTATAAATCTGCGGCCGGATAATTCTGGTATTGTCTAATCAGCATGATTAAGGTTTGACATGTTTAAGCTAAAATTTTATTGAAACTCTATGTAAGTTTTGTGTTGTTATCCATTATTTTCAATTCACTTAGTTTTCATCGTACAGTTTTCCTGCTTCTGAAATGAAAGCCAATAAAAACAAAACCATTTATTTCTATCATGACTTGTTTACTTCCTCAAGATAAAATGCATTTGAGAGAGAAATGCATTACTTTTAAGGTCGTTCGATAATTTTTTTAACGTTTTAAAAAATTCAATTTTTACTAGTTCAGTAAAACAACTCACAGTACCTATTAGTAACAGAGTTGTGCAAATACAAACACAACTCACGCCTGTAACCCAGAGGGGTAGGTAGAGATTACGGACCTCCATTTAGTGTGGCTAAGTGAACCTCCGCAATCCACTTTTCGCCATGTCGTGAGACGGAACGTAACTGGTGTCGAGTTACGTCAGATAATGTTTTTATTTTCTGAAAACTTTGCTACAGATTAATCTGTCAGCTTATGACTAGTATTTTTTACAGCGATCCCAAAATCAGTTCGTGGAAGGCGATCTTTAGAATAACTTTGAAGAATTGTAAGATTTAAAAAAAATACTTAATGAAAGATGTGTAAAACTGTAATGTTTATGTTACAATATATAGAAAAATATTAACTGTTTTTATGTGTAAAGTTTTTAGTCGTATAACTTGTTTCTCTTAGCATCCAATAAAACGAATAAAATGTACATGGTAACACTCGACAGCTTGAAAGATAAATATTCCCTAGAGTACAATATAATAGAACAACAGATTGGAAACAAAAAAATATAATGTATGAATTTTCTTAGAAATATAATAATGAAAGATTACAAGTGCTTTTGACAGAAATAATAATAGCTATAAAGTTTACTTAAAAGTATAAAATTATAATTAATGATTATTTCTCAACTCACTTCTATTTAATTTAACTAACATAGATCTAAAGTGGTCTTTAAGTACGACCCTTAGTGTAGATTTATGATGATAAATTTTCACTAAGCGATAGTTGGTTGCTCAGTTATCTATTATTCATACAAAAAAGTTATAATTAATTTGAAAACATGTTTATTGATACAATCGAAATTATATCTTTACTAGTTGTCGTCCGCGACTTCGTCCGTGCGGAATTAAAAAAAAACTTTTTTAGTTGTCTATTTGTTTTTCCAGATTATGTTCTACATCTATGCCAAATTTCATCAAGATCCGTTAAGCCGTTCTGGAGATATCTTCAAACAAACATCCATCCAAATATTTGTATTTATAAATATTAGTTACATTGTATTACAGGAAACATACATCAAAGTCTAACTAACCTAAGTTTATTTTCGAAGAAAATTTATCGTGACATTTTCTAACGTTTTGCAACGCAAGTATCTAAAACGTGTAACTTCAGTTCTAACGATTAAAGTTGAAACATAAAACAACGCATACGTACGAAGAGAATTCGAACTAATGTACCGTTTTAACAAAGTTTCACTGAATTATTTCTACAATTTTATGCAAATTTAAACCAAGAAATGAAGTAAAATTTTCATCATATGTTCTTCTTAACGTAGGGTTGACACAATATACTACTCTTCCATACATCTCTATCAGACGTATCTGAATTCATTCCCTTCTTATGCATATCTTTCACATAATTTATTCAGTCTTCCACCAACTTTCTAGCCATACAATTTTAATCTCATTACTTTCTTGTATATGTGTCCATCATTTCTTCGCATATGTACAGAAAAATGACTGGACTTGACTTAATGTCTTATGTCCCCGTAGTGGGGCAAAGGGCAGTACAGTGCGTCGCCACCTCGCTCTATCTGGGCTCTGCTGGTCTCGGGCCATGTCAGCCCGATTGTCTTTATGTGGGCTGCCACTGAGCACCGCCAAGTTTGTTTTGAACGACCACAGAAAAATAATGGGCAACATAGTTGCGAAAATGTAAAGTCATTTAATTTATATCAGTAAATAACAATGTGTTTGTTATTTAGTTGCTTTGTTACTTTATGAGGCTCAGCAACATAGTTGTGAAATACCTTGACCACAATAGAAGTTTTTAGAGGTCATAAAATGTTGCTTAGTTTGTGTCTTGTCTCTTACATTCCATTGTAAAGGAGACTGTAAAAACGTAAAGCAGTAAAGGCGAAAGGAATTATGTTGATGTTATTGTTCGTTTATTTTAATTTTAAACATTATACACTTCTTTATTTAATTATATTTAGGAATTTAAAGCTAAAAGTGTTGCTTTTGTTTGACTAAAAAGTAGTTAATATTTCTATCTGTTTTATTTTATTATAGCTTTAGGACCTTTTGTAACCGAAATAGTTTAACTAAAATAAAAATAAAATAGGTAAAGAATGAATGCGGATGTCACAAGAGAGTAGAGATTAGCACCGCGTCAAATGGTTATCTCAGCGTACCACCCTATATAACGAACATGAGTTATTGTATTGTACTAAATGTAAATACACTCCTTTAGCTTTTTTTATCACCACTTGTTGAAATATGATAGATTTCCATTGAAATCTTTGATCAATAAATGTTCACATTCGATGCAAATTGCTCCGTAAACCAGTCAGTGCACCGCATTGCGGTCCTGTTAAATCCGAATCCGACCTTTGTGTCATCATTCAGTGACCAAAGCGTCGTGTTAAAAGCACGTTTCACACGACTATTATGTTAGCACACAGCCATGAAAGGATACCCAATGATACTAGAAGATAACCGAAGCGAGAATTATATAGGGCACTGAATTAGGAAAACAAAATGAAAACGTAAGGTCTAGTTTGCCTTATTTTATAGATGGTTTCGCAAAGTGGAATGGTTCATCTGTACAAAACAAATGAATCGAAAAGGTAGAAAAAGGTTTCGTTTTAAGTTAAGTTAAAAATAAAAAGTAAACTTATAAAGTTTAAGTTTTACCCATTTTCTTTTATGGTTATTTTATTTATCTTAACTTCTGATATACTAACTTTAATGCGGTTAAGTTATATTAAACAGTACACACCGCAAAGTTAAAAGTTGAGAGTATAATTTTTGATTTATACAAAAAATTTCGTTTTAAAGTGCATTGCAGTAATTTATTTAATAATATTTTTTGTAGGAATAACAGTAGGGTGATATTTTTCGTATTTATCTATATGTATGTTCTATAGAGTCTTTTTGAAGGCTTAAGGAATTTTTGGCAAGTGAAATAATTCGATTTTCTGAGTACGGATGGTTTTATAATTTTTTTTCTTGGAACGAAGTTCCTTATCGCGCGTTGTGAAAGGGGGCTAGACGGAAAAAATTCTTACGAAAAGTTGTCACGACACTTTTTGCTATAGTAAGTATGTTAACGACGAATGAGCGTTACTTCACCATGGCAACGACGTGACAATATATAACGAAAAATCATAGAAATAAAATGTACTTATTGTGAAGACTTAAGTTTTTTATTCATAGAATAAACATTGGTTCCTTCACTAATTAATTGAAAGGAACTTCGTTCCATCCGGGTGTCCCTTGACACCTCTCAAGTTTTTTTTAATCTTAATATTTTGCGTTATCAGAAAATCCTAAAATTAAAAGTAAATAGTCTATCTTTTAGTGTTAAAAATCGAATTCACACTATATACTAGTATACTAGTATTAAAACTAATAACCCTAACATTTAAACTACTGGATAATTTAACGTTAATTCAATTATCTTAGCCTGGGGTAAGCCAAGATAAGCTGGACTTTACTACTATGGTCTTAGTGGTTAATAAAGGATAACCCGCAAGTAACGAGCCATTAATTCTTAATCCCTACAGATTATAGAGCTCAGAGTATAATAGTATTAAATTTTACAAAACTAGGTGAACTTATGAATTTGCGATAATAAAGGTTTTTTAAGTTAAAGTTGAATTTAATTATCTATCTAAAAGAAAGTCGTGTTAGTTACACTATTTATAACTCAAGAACGGCTGAATCGATTTGACTGAAAATTGGTGGGCAGGTAGCTTAGAACCAGGAAACGGACATAGGATAGTTTTTACCCCGTTTTCTATTTTTTATTCCGCGCAGACGGAGCCGCGGGTAAAAGCTAGTTTAAAATATTTTTAATGTACTGCAAATAATATAAATAAAAAGAGTTTCTCTTTTTCTATAAAGATTTTATCTTATAATTAACTAATTTCTAAGTTAATTGAATACTAGCTGTCACACGCGACTCCGTCCGCGCGGTTCTACATCTATGCCAAATTTCAACAAGATCCTTTCAGCCGTTCCGGAGATACTTTGTAACAAACATACATTCGCATTCCATCTATACTTTCGCATTTATAATATTAGTAAGATTATGTTACTAAATGTATACCTGAGTGAAAATTAAATTAACGCTATTGTAAATAGGTTATGTCGTGACACATATTATTGTCATATTCTTTTTTTTTTCCAATAATTAAATGAAGCTAAGCGTTATTTTAAAAATCTTGAAGATATTATAAGAACATTTTCTCTTCAGTACTTATCTGAAAGCATCACAAGGAACGGACTTATCTAAGAGTAATTGAGAGCTTCTGAGAAATGGTCGGTTAAGAAAAATCTACTGTTACATTTCCCTTCACCGTTATCTAGTTCGAAATTCCGAGCTTTAAAACTCTATGTAATCTTATTAATATTATAAATGCGAATGTTTGGATGGATGGATGTTTGTTTTGAAGGTATCTCTGGAACCGCTCAATGGATCTTCATGAAATTTGGCACAGATGTAGAACATATTCTGGAAGAACATAGGCTACTTATTACGTTTTTTTATTTCGCGCGGATGGAGTCGAGGACGACAGCTACTTTAGTATAAATTAAATAATAATTCTAAGAAACAAGGAAGATAAAACATGAATAAATAGTTGATGAATAATTCGAAATCATGTGATCTATCTTTAATCTTATGTCTTACGTCTTTTGTTTTTAGACAAATTGAGTTAAAGATAAACTTTTGTACTTGTTGTACATAAACAAGTAAACAATCTTTCAATAATGTAATAAAACAATTTTCTTACAAAGAATCTGTTCAAGAATGTGTACAAAGTTATGAACAAGCTAAACTTTTTTGTGTACTTCCAAATCGTCGAAGTTTTCCCATTAATAAAAAATATTCTAAAAGAAACAATTATAAAAGAATAAAAAATTAGGAAGTCGGGACTTGGAAGAATTTTTTTGTTAATGTCGCCAAAATAGAAAATAATATTTTTTTTACAACGTAACAAGGGACTTGAGTCTAGTCTTTGCCAATCACGGTGGTCTAGCGCGGATTGTTTTCACACACACATCTTTGAATTTCGTTGTAGATTTGAGCAGGTTCCACGATGTTTTTCTTCACCGTAATATTGTAATTAATTGACTGTCTCAAACTGTCTCAAATTTAGTATGTATTTGAAAGGTTGTCCTAAAAGCTTGGCTCTATATAGAGAGTTCTATGTGAGGTAGAAGTACTATGTTCTGTGCAGCATTATCTTAAGTTTAACTGTCACGCTCGATTGAATTCCAAAAATCCCTGATTCAAAATTCGAAAATCGTAAAACACATTGATACATAGCGGGAATTTAATCTGAAATCTCTGATTTACATTTACAAATCCAGCCACTAATGCTCTAATATTTTATGTTATATTTTACCCTAGAAATTGTTACCAAAAGTCTACTCTGATCAGACGTTACTATTAAATATATTAAACCGAAACGTAGTCTAGACCTTTTGAAAAGGGATCGTATCTTACGTACCCTTATAAAATCAGTTTCGAGTACATGAGACCGTACGTACGAGGGGAGGTCCAAAAGTTCGCGGAATGAAAGGGTTGTCAATGAAATATAACAATAAATTTATTTTTCCTTTTCAATATAATCACCCTTAAGTCTAATACATTTATTCGATCTATGAATTAATTTTTCTAAACCATCGAAAAAATATTTTTTGTCTTTGGCCTCAAAATGGGCCGAAATTGCCTCCTTCACTTCATTATCGTCGGAAAATTTCCTTCCCCTTAGCTCTTTTTTTAAATTTGGAAATAAATAAAAATCGCTAGGAGCCAGGTCTGGACTGTAGGGTGGGTGAACAAGTGGTTCGAACCCATGTGTGTGCAGAGCAGCCATGGCAACTCGGCTCTTGTGAACCGGCGCGTTGTCTTGCAAAAGCAACACACCCTTGGCCAATTTTCCTCGACGTTTTTCTTTAATTGACTCCTTTAACTTTTCTAATATGAGTGCGTAGTATTCTCCGGTTATAGTGGTACCTTTTTCTTTATAATCAATGAGTAATATTCCCTTACAATCCCAAAAAACAGTGGCCATCAACTTTCCCGCCGATTCTGACACCTTGAATTTTTTGGGAGGTGGTGTACCCTTTTTGTGCCATTGCATGGACTCCTGTTTGGACTCAGGTTCAAAGTGATGAACCCATGTTTCATCTCCAGTAACAATCCGCTCCAAAATCTGCACGGGCTCGTCTCCACACAACTCCAAAAAGTGCTTAGACGCGTCGACGCGCTGCTGTTTTTGAAGCGGCGTGAGCATTCTCGGCACCCATCTTGCACTGACTTTTGTCATGCCCAGGTGGTCGTGCAGGATACGCAAAATAGTTGTATCTGATACTCCAACAAATGCAGATAATTGTTTCTTCTTCAAACGTGTGTCTTCGAGTACAAGTTTTTCGACTTTTTCGACGATGTCTGATGTGGTGGCGTCAGCTGGCCGCCCAGAGCGAGAGTCGTCTTCAATTGAATCTCGACCATGTTTAAAAAGACCATGCCACTTATAAACCATTGTTTTACCAGGGCACTGATCTCCATAAACGGCTTCCATTTCATTTAAAATGGTTTGAACGTTTTTTCCTTGCTTGGTAAGGAATTTTATCACAGCGCGATGTTCAATTTTCTCCATAGTTGCAGTTTGCTTCCGGATTGACTTGTTCAGCAGGCGAGTACTCGTAAACGAATGGCACTATAGGGTTGAAATGTTATATATATACTAATTATGAGTGCCCAATTAGTATGACACTAAGCGAGCTACCCGATAGGGTATGGTATGGTAATGGAGGGGATGGAGTGGGGATACCCACTCCATCCCCTCCATTCCGCGAACTTTTGGACCTCCCCTCGTAAGTCCATTTTGTCTGAATTTGTGGCGAATTGACCTTTCTTGCTCGTGTAAATTTAAGATAAGGTTTGATTTGGAATACGTAACATAAATTTTGAATTAGAACTCAATACGATGGCAATGAGTATACAAATGAATTAAGTAATAATATAATAAAATTAAATTGAATTGTATTTCGTAGTTACCAGGTTATAAACCTGGTCTGCACCACCTAGAATGAGAAGGACAGGGAGAGATTGAGTCAAAAGTTACGAATAAAATATTAAATTTAGAACCCAAAGAATTTTTATTTTTATAAGAGAACGGCCAAACTAATGGCGGGGACACAGAGGTAATCATCGAAGCCTGACATTGACATTGACACTATGGTGACAAACGAGCATGCGGACAACTTTATTCGCCGAAATAGCGTAGCGACCGCTGTCTGTGGACATCCACAACTGCTGATGCGTTGCCAATCTTTACGCGACGGAGTAGGGGAAGCACTGAAAGATGAGATATCTCCTTCTATGCGTCCCCTTCCTTATAAGAAAAGCTGGGAAGTGAAAGAGGACTAAGTTAAGGCCTTCGGCACGCACACTCAACGCTTAAACGCGGAATTACTTCCACTTGACTTGTCTGTCTACTGTGCGGTTGTGGTATTTCACCGGTCGAACCGGCTCATTCGTGTACATGTATACATTTAAATGTTATGTTTATAAATAGATCGCAATAAAGAAGGGAATCCCCAGATACCAGATATGATACATTTTTCCTTGTTTTTTTCTTGATGCGTTTATGTTTTACTTTATTGGAATATTATTACTGTATATTTGTTCATAAATGAGTTATTAATTAAATTAAGAATTTTACCGAATAAATCTCTTAATTTTGATTAATATAACGTCAGTTTTTACTAACTGTATAAATAAAATGCTGTATTTAATGACGTATTTTGGAGGAGAAAAATATTTTAACATTAAATTCTGTACACTTTTATGATATAAATATTTATTTTTACGAATCATCTAATTTAATGTGTTTGCAGTATTTTGTCTTAATTCGAAACAGATTATAAAATGTAAACTAGTATTATAAATGCGACAGATGCATGATTATTTAAGAAATATTTGGCATAGATGTAGAGAACATAGTCTCGAAGAACACAGACTACTTATCATGTTTTTTTTTTTAATCTCGCGCAGACGGAGACGCATGCGACAGCTAGTAAATAATATATACTTATCAAATATAGCCATAGAATTAATCATATTTCCACGAGTATAAAAGCACGATCGAGTTTTTTCCTCCTACAATACCTTTGTACTCAGAGGCACGGAAACATTTCAACATGCGATTTATTCTCCGTGAGTATATCATTTTATTTGTGGATATACGCGTAGATTTTGCTTCTAACGAGGGTTCAGACTTGATAAATGTATTTCATATTCCATATCTCTTGGGTTCATCATAAATGTGATTTTTCGATTATTTTATGCCATATATTAATGAATTTATTCCTGAATTACGATTATCACTTTTATGGAACACTAGCTGTCGCACGCGACTCCGTCCGATATAAAAAAACTTAATAAGTAGGCTATGTGTTCTTCAAGATTATGTTCTATATCTGTGCCAAATTTCATCAAGATGCGTTGAGCCGTTCCTTAGATACCTTCCAGGAAACATCCATCTATCCATCCATCCATCAAAAATTTTGCATTTAATTATAAATTAAATAATTATTTAATTATAATTAATATTAACTAGTACGATATGATAAATTGACGCTTAGTATAATAAGTTACTAATTTCTTTTTTTATTTAATAAAACCTGTCATTTAAAAAACGTTAGAATAGCGTTAAATCGGTCGCAGAAATTTCATTGGTTTATCGTGGGTTTCTGACACCGATATCCCCATTTAAATCACATTGTTATCTCTGTTTTGTCAAAAATAATGATAAGGATGACGACGTATACAGAGATTTTGGTCTCAGAAACAAAACAGGTAGTTTTGAGTTTATTTTATATGTTTCAAGACTTTAATAAGACTTGATTGCTTCGTATTTTTTTAAACTCCGACATAAAAAAAAAAATTGGTAGACTAAAATAGCTTGAATTCTTGCGTACGTGTTTTGCAGGATTAGTATCATATTTTTAATACGAAACTAAGGCATAATAAAGACTTCAATATGATATTCGTAGTGTTGTCGATCGTCCTCTTTGCGATGTCAATGAGTGGAGCTACAGCTTGCATTTGCACGGCTGATTATACACCAGTTTGCGCTACTAATGGACGGACATATAGCAACAGATGCAGGTAATATGTTGACACAATTATTCTTTTAATTTTAGTAACACTTAAGAAATTCCTAAGTGAAGATTTCTTCCCTAAAAACTACACTTAGACTCAGTTTTAGTCTCATTATTAGGGTTCCAGAATTTACACCATTAAACTCTAAATGAGTCAATTAAAGGATTCAAGCGACCAAAGAGCGTTGATTTAACTGTCAAAGCGGATCCAGTGGTACCCAAAAGATATACTTTATGGTGACTTCGTTGCCATTTTATTGACTATCTTATTTATTTAATACAAATTCTTGTGGATTAAATAGTTTTTACTATAATAAATAGTTTGAAATAATTGTATTAGACATATCTTAAATTGTTTAAACTTTCGTGAGACATAATAATTAATTAATCAAGAACGGCTTAACTCAGTGCGAAACACTCGCCCTGAAGATGGACCCCCGACGGGTCCGAAACTAATCGGTGCCGTCACCAGACGATCACACGTGTGTTAAGCCGTTCTTAATGTATTGGACATATATTGATGTATACGATGTGTTTATTCCTACAATTATCTATGCATATTTAATAAAATCGGAGTGTCTGTAGGTAGTATCGATAGAAAATATTACCTATATTTCGTACATACAATATGTTTGCAATAATGATAACCAAAAACAAATCTAAAATTTTTGTCCGTCTGTTCGCAAGGTCGCGTTTGTTCCGGGTTATCTCCGGAACGGATGGATCGATTTTGACGAGACTTTGACGGGAAGGTAGCTGATGCATTCGCGCATGTTATAGGCTATTCTTTTTAATTCTGCGCCTACGAAATCGAGGTCGATCTCTATAATTTTATACAAATGATTTTTAAATTACAGTATGAAATGCGATCGCGCTAGTTTCCGTCATAATGGTGCATGTGGAGGAAGGACATAATGTATGCACCGATCCAGATTTCGCAATTCGTATAATGACGCAGAACTCGTTTGTGTAACTTGGGTAAACTTTTGTAGTGTACAAATATAAATTTCTGTATATACTGTGTTTTATTAAGATAACTGAACCTTAAATACGTTGCGATGCCAGAAAAAAAAAGATTCATTATAAAAGACGAATATTTTTGTTCCTATTTTTTTTTGATTTTTTAAGCTACTACCGTTTTCTTGTGTCCTTTGAACATGCTACCTAAGTTTGATTTATAACTGTTCAGAAGTTTACTCGCAGATACATTTTTTACTTGATAGAATTAAAACTTCTTGGTAAATCCCCGTTTAGATTTCTCTGCGTATAAGTGAGAAGTCATTAAAGTAACATAGTTTCAAAGAAATGAGTTTCCCTAAAAATTAAAAAAAATATCCTGAAGCAAAGCAACGTTTATAAAGTAATAATAGTTTAAACCTTCCTCTTAATTAGAACAGTTCTCAGCAGTACTTATACAGTAGTGATAAATTACAACTTAAATTTACATAAAGATATAAACGCTCAAGTAATAGAAATTGCTTTTACCCGCAATGCGTAAAATGATACTGAAGTAACGTTAAACAGAAATAATCTTGCCATATAACAAGACTTATTATTAACTTAGTAATTAATTTCACAACCAAAGAAAATTTAGTGATGCTACCTCTTTGATAACCTGTGTAAGAATATATTCAAATAAGGATATCTAACCCGGTGTGAGAGGCGCTGCTGTCGCGGTTAGTTCTGCCAGAAAATATATAAAACCTATTGCATAGAAAAGACACAAACACATGAAAAAGACAAGACATATGTTGTGACACTTTTGTAACCTCGATAGAGGGGCGCTAGTGAGCTTTCATAATTTAGTTTGATTTATGCCCACCAGGTCAGATAGTCTTATCTAGGCTTACCATACCACCCGGTTTGACCGGGATAGTCCCGGTTTGAGATCCCAGTCCCGGCGTCCCGGTCAAACTTGAACAGCACCGACACCCCAACCAATTGTTCCCTCGCGAAAATATATTCACATTTATTAATATGTTTTCAATTCATAATAATTTTGATTGCATTACATATATGAAAAACACAAATTAAGCGAAAAGAAAAATGAAAATGAGCCTCTTTCTGTTCTGCGTCCCGGTTTGGCTCTTCGTAATTATGGTAAGCCTAGTCTTATCTGTCTATACTTATCGAATAACATTTCACCTTTCAAAATTCATCAAGTAATTTTGGTTACAAGTCAGAATGGAACGGACATACATAAAAATCAACTAAATTTAATAAATCTTGAAATTTCACTACTACTATCTCTATTCAAAGAGAATAAGAGAGAAGGGAATATGTTTTATATAAGTGTTCTGACAGTGAAGACTCGGCTACATTACGTATGTACATATATTATCAGGACAGACAGGCAATAAACTGTACGCAACTATAGTTTAAATGCATTATATTGACCTAGCAATGGATTCTCCATTTCGATTGTCCAGAGCAAATACGTGCACAGTACTGCAATCTGAATACTCTTTATTTATTAAGAGAAAATAAAGGATAAATAAAAATGAAGCTAGCGATGAATCAATAAAGTGAAAATGGTTTCATATCACGTAGCAAAGACCAGTAAAAGCAATAAAGATTGTATTTCAAAAGCAATTAATTCTTTCGACGCAAAATACTCCTATTTTAAGTACAACGTCTTCTATAATGAAAAAAAAAAACGGTACGGATATTAAAAAAAGTAAATAATTTTTAGCTCTACAAATAAATTAATTAAACGTTCTTTTTGTACTTCATACTAAAATTATAAATGTGAATGTATGGATGTTTGTTTGAAGGAATCTCCAGAACCGTACAACGGATCTCGATGAAATTTGGCACAGACGTAGAACATAGTCTGGAAGAACACATATGCTACTTATTAAGTTTTTTTTTAAATCCGCGCTGATGGAGTCGCGGGCGACAGCTAGTTTTATATAAATGCAGTATTTTAATGGAATATGGAAGTATTTGACATGCACATACATCATTGTGTAAGCTCTGGGCAATATGTCAACACGTATGACAAAGAAAAATGGCGAGCGGAACACATAAAGTTACGACTGTAATTTGTAATATTAACATGGACTTTTATACACCCTTTGATGAAATAACAGCGCTTGACCACGATTTCTTGTATTATTAAGTATTTATATAGTCGTACCATACGCATTAGTTTAATAACAGACGATTTATTCTATTTTTGATGGTTTTTAAATTGCACAGAATTTTATTCAAATCCTTTCCTTTGGTCCCTTCGTACTAAAAGGCAGCGTAATTGCGTGCGTGCCGGAGGCCTGATTTTAGTCCACGTTTCCGTTACACCCTTTTCTTAAAAGAAAGAATGAGAAGGGGAAATGGATTTGACGGAGGAGGTGACGCATATTAAGAGGATATATCCACTTTCTGTGCGTTCCCTCTTCTGTCAATTAAAAGTCGATAACACATCTGCGATTGCGGATGTCTATGGGAAGCGGTCGCTTTGCTATTTAGGCGTATTCAGACCGTTTGCTTGTTTGACACCTTATGATAATATATAAAATAAAATCTTTGAAACTATTATTTTACTCTTGCGTCGCGAGTATCACGTTGCGCGCTTTGTAAACACAACGTTGAATCATCAACGCTTATTGTCTATTGGGTACAGACAGAGACTATATGTCAAAAATATAGAGTTTCTCCGTTATCTTGAAAATCGCAGCGTCTTGTCTCACGACGCCAAAGGTTGTGAGCGACTGTGATTGGAGACTAAAGAGCAAAATTTCGGCGACCCGTGCCTAAAAAAAAGTCGCCGGGTTTCGAAGATTTACATTTACTTGTGTACGAACGGATTAAGAATTAAGTTTGTGTAAGATAAAAAAAAATGTTGCTTATCAAATTGGCCTTTTCCGTTATCACAGACTAGAATACAAAAAAAAATCTAAAAAATGGGACCCATCTGCAAGCACTTCCTTTCGATTAAAATAATTTCTATCAAAATCGGACCACCAGGGGCGGAGTTTCGCGGTAACATACATAAAAAAAATATAGTCGTATTGATAACCTCCTTCTTTTTGAAGTCGGCATCTTTGTTAAAATGACGTAATTCTGGCGTTTACAGGCTCTTGGCTTATAAAGTTATGAATGCTTTAAATTGAGCAGCGTCTCAAGTACTACTTCTAAGTAGCTGTAATGCTCAAAATTGTCAAGTCAGTTTATAACATAAGTGGGGTAAAGTTAGTCCCAAAACGTGAATGACTTGTATTTTTAAAAAGCGGAATATAAATTATACTGAATAAATTTCAAAGGGCTTTGGAAGACAGATACTTCTGCATTGCGTGTAAACTGCGACGTTTTAATACGAAAACGTTTATCTGTTTCGTATACGTTCAGATTTATTGGTTAGAAAAAAAAAAGGTAAAGCATTTTTTTATAATCTTTAAGTTTTAAAAATACTTTATTTAAGTCAAATGAAAACTATCAAGAGCCACTCAATATTATTTTAGTCGTTAATTTATGTTAAAATTTATATAAGCCAACATATAATTAACCTGTCAAAAGGTTGATAAATGGCTGGTAATCGCCTTAGCTAATTTGTCCTCTATTTATTTCATAATAACTTCATAGGTATAAATGTATGCAGATTTCACAGACTTTAAAATAGAATTATAATCTTAGAGCGGACATTAAGTGTACTTTTATTTAAATATTTAAATTATAAATAATCTCAACTAATACCGAAGGAAAACATAATGCAACCTGTACATATTAGGTCCTTACATATGAAATTGGCGTTTTTCGTACTGGCCACTTTATTCACGAATTTCTCCTCTTTGGTAAGGAATTCCAAATTCAAATTTGTACAGCTATAGACTCATGTATTTGTGGTTCGATGACCGTCATTCATTTGTTTTTTTCTTCTGTTTTTTTCTGTTTGCGTCACTCATTTTACAAAATGGAGAACTTAAAATATCGCATTATTTACGAGTACGAGTTCCGCCGTGGCACTAGTGCTGCGGAAACGACTCGAAGGGTGAATGATGTGTATGGCGGTCGTGTTGCAAAAGAAAACACAGTTCGTTTTTGGTTCCAACGTTTTCGTTCTGGAAATTTCGATCTGCAGAACGAGCCCCGTGGACGGCCTGAGACTCAAGTTGATAATGAAGAGTTGAAGGCTATTGTGGAAGCGGATCCATCGCAAACCACGTCCGAGTTAGCTGCAGGCTGCGATGTTAGTGATAAAACTGTTTTAATTCACTTGAAGCAAATTGGGAAGATTAAAAAGCTTGAAAGGTGGGTACCTCACGAATTGACTGAAGCAAACCGGCAAACGCGCGTCGACTGTTGCGTTACATTACTAAACCGGCACAATAATGAAGGTATTTTAAACCGAATCATTACCTGTGATGAAAAATGGGTTCTTTACGATAATCGGAAGCGCTCAGCGCAATGGTTGGATCCTGGCCAGCCAGCCAAATCCTGCCCCAAGCGAAAATTAACCCCAAAAAAGTTACTTGTAAGCGTTTGGTGGACTAGTGCCGGTATTGTTCATTATAGTTTTCTCAAATCTGGCCAGACTATTACGGCTGATGTCTATTGTCAGCAATTGCAAACCATGATGGAAAAGCTAGCGGCTAAACAACCTAGGCTGGTCAATCGCTCCACGCCACTGCTGCTTCACGACAACGCTAGACAACACACTGCGCAACAGACGGCTACTAAATTAGAGGAGCTTCAATTGGAAAGTCTTAAGACATCCTCCGTACTCCCCGGACCTTGCTCCAACAGATTACCATTTTTTTCGAAATTTGGATAACTTCTTGCAAGGGAAAAAATTCAACTCCGATGGGGCAGTCCAAAACGCCTTCAAAGATTTTATTGATTCCCGTCCGACTGGTTTTTTTAGTAAAGGGATCAATGAACTACCTATGAGATGGCAAAAGTGCATAGAAAATAATGGTCCATACTTTGATTAATTAAATATATTATATTAAAAAATATTCGACTTTTTGTTCCTCCCATACAAAACGCCAATTTCATATGTAAGGACCTAATATTTGAGAAGAAAATGATATGTGTGAAGTCAATCCATACTGGGCTAGAGTGGTTAACTATGGCTTAGTCACTCCTAACTTAGGGTAGGCTCCGAGCCCCTCAGTGGGGACGTTTAGTGAGCTAATTATGTCAGTACCGATATCTGTCTCAAGGGTCATACTAGAGCACCAAAATTCTTTTATGTTAATGGTATGTCACAATAATAGATCGTGAACTGTTTTCCCTGTTTAGTTCTTAGTTACTTGTCGCCCGCGAATCCGTCTGCGCGGAATTCAAAAAACGTAATGAGTAGCTATGTGTTCAGACTATGTCTACTCTACGTCTGTGCCACATTTCATCAAGATTAGTTTCGGATATACCTTCAAACAAACATCCATCCAACCGTCCATCTAAACATTCGCATTTGTAATATTAGTATGTTTTTTTTTGGATATACAAGGCGTTTGACATGACATGTTTTTGATAAAATTTAAAAAACAAAATTTGTTACTAGATATTCTTTAAATCTAGTAATTTAAAGTTACTGTACAAATACACAAACATACATTAATTAAAGTGATAGAATGTACTATGTATTCCACATGCTAACAAAACTAATTGAGTGTTAGTTGCGAAGCGGCAACTGCGCCCACGGCTAAACGTACAATATTAGCAACGCTAATGGATCTCTAGAGAGGATGATATTACCACCTAGGTCACGCGTATTTTGTAATAAGAACTAATCTATCTATATATATAAAAGAAAGTCGTGTTAGTTACACTATTTATAACTCAAGAACGGCTGAATCGATTTAACTGAAAATTGAAGGGCTGGTAGCTTAGAACCAGGAAACGGACATAGGATCATTTTTACCCCGTTTTCTATTTTTTTTTTATTCCGCGCGGACGGAGTCGCGGGTAAAAGCTAGTAAAATATAAAAGAAAGTCGTGTTAGTTACACTATTTATAACTCAAAAACCGCTGAATCGATTTGACTGAAAATTGGTGGGCAGGTAGCTTAGAACCAGGAAACGGACATAGGATAATTTTTACCCCGTTTTCTATTTCTTATTCCGCGCGGACGGAGTCGCGGGTAAAAGCTAGTGATTTATAAAATGACTTTGTGTAAAACTGGTTAATTTTGGCTTTTTACTTGATAAAATTATTGTCAAATCTTGTAATTTTTTGATTGTGCACGTGACATAACTTCTTAAATAACATCATCACATTTAATAAATAGATATACTAAATCTTTTAAACTATATATAAATCTACAAAAAATAATTGATGTATTTATTTATAACTTAACTAGCTATCGCCCGCGATTCCGTCCGCGTGGAAATAAAAAATACGTGATAAGTAGCCCAGTCTATGTTCTACATCTGAGCCAAATTTCATCAAGATACATTGAGCCGTTCCGGAGATACTTTCAAACAAACATTCGCATTTATAATATAAGTAAGATTAAAAATTTTGTTTCATTCCATTTTCACTATACATATGTAACAATATTCAAATAATGCGGCATAGCTCTAGAATTATACACAAATTTGCACGACATTTGTGAATATCGCGCCATCTATTGTACTAATAAATTCAACTGTCTGAAAATATAGCATCGCGCTATGCTCTGACATAATTATCTGACCCGGTGATTGTAAGTAAAACTAAATAATGATAGCTCAATAGCGCCCCCCTGTAAAACACAAAGTGTCATAAAATAATTGTCATACTGTGTCTGTCTTATATCTTACTTCTTACTAATATTATAAATGCGAATGTTTAGATGGATGGATGGATGTTTGAAGATATCTCCGGAAAGGCAGAACGAATGCAGATGAAATTTGGCACAGATGTTAAACATAGTCTGGAAGAACACATAGGCTAATTATTTAGCTTTTTTAATACAACGCGGACAGAGTCGCGGTCCACAGTTAGTAGAAATTATATAAATAATAGTACAGTAAAAACAACAGGAACAAAATATTGCCAAGCGAAAACCGTGAGGCAAACTTAGTTCAATAAAATGTTAAAGGACGCTTCTCTGCATTTATAGTTAAATTGACAATAGCGTGCAATAAAATAATAAAACATCCGATTATTAAAAGGCTTTATCTGACCAATCTACTTTAATATGCTACGCGAATTTTGTAATTGCACGTTAAATAAATTCAATTCAATGCGTGTTTAATCGATACAAATGGGACTCGCATTCGAATTTGATACGTTCGTTATCATTGTTAATTCAACATAATATTTGCGAAGTTTATTTTGATACGTGCAAAAACACATAATAAACACTACAAAGATCCATCAGACATCACGTAATGTTAAACATGTTTTGACAAACACGTAAAGTTTGACGGAAAGTTTAATCGCTTATATGATGTTTTGAAAGAACCTTTCGAATATAGAATCTTTTATAATAACACTAGCTGTTACGCGGAATAGCAAAAAAGAAAAATTATCACGTAGCCTATGTGTTATTTCAGACTATGTTCTACATCTGTGCAAAATGTTATCAAAATCCGTTTAGCGGTCCCGGAGATACCTTCCAACAAACATTTACAACGCATTTATATTAGTAAGAAGTAAGATTACTAAGGTACAATCGTGTACATTAAAGAATTACATTCACTTCTCGCTTAGAATCAAATATCGTACATCAAGCTGTCACTATGCCAAATTTCAACTTATAGTATAACAAAAAATGGCTTAATTTTAATGGACGCAACTGTACACTGCGGCTAAAATTTCGCCACAGATTTGTATTTTAAAGCCATTAACACGTTTAAAATGTACAATAACAGTAGCCGTTAGATAAAACACGTTAACAGCGGTATTAACGTTCAGAACCCAAGCTATTTATCCACTCGAAGTCGACTTTTTGAGCACTAAAATTTTATTTCACCGCCAGTAACGTAATGCCTAAATCGTATTTTTCATGAAGTCCTAAACGTAGTGATAAAAAATATATACATAAATAATAAATATATGTGTCGTATAAACTGAAATTAAATAGTATCAAATACGTTAAATCAAAGTAAAAAATTGAGAACACATTACAGATATGAACAAGGAATTTTTTAAGCTTAGAGTGTTTACATTGTTAATGATTCTTACATTTTTGATTATCAGAGTTCAGTTGAAATTAAAAAAATTGTTAACATTTAAAATATAAAATATGTCCTTTCTTTCGTATTTTTTAACTCTATATTTTGCAAACTTATTTCGCGTAAAATTTCACTCACGCTTCGGACATAAAAATCGTTCTCCTTGCAGTTCTAATCTAGATATTTTATTTCTATTCTAATTTAAAAATTTTATTATACCATTAAAAGTTTTCGCTGCATCTCAATTCGCTAGCTTTGTGCGGAAAATTTGAATAACTCGATTTGGTTCCCGTGCGTGCCTGCGGGAGTTCTGCATCCTATTATATCATCCTATATTAAGTATTTATAGAACTTAAACCTTATAATTTAAAAAAAATTATACTTAAGTAGATTTTTAAGTAATTAATATGTCATTTAATTGATTCAATTTAAAACCGTAATCATGTTTCCTCAACTCGATTATCGCTCTCCTTTATTCTATTTGCATATCTTTCGTCTCTCTCATGTAACGAAATGTCACGCTTGATTGAGTGCGATCAAAACGTTGTCTAAAAAGTTTTATTTCGAAAGTTCTTTTCATATCTATATATATAAAAGAAAGTCGTGTTAGTTACACCATTTATAACTAAAGAACGGCTGAATCGATTTGACTGAAAATTGGTGAGCAGGTAGCTTAGAACCAGGAAACGGACATAGGATAATTTTTACCCCGTTTTCTATTTTTTATTCCGCGCGGACGGAGTCGCGGGCAAAAGCTAGTTGTCGATAAAGTGGTATTAGGAGTGGAAAAAAGGACTAGATACTTGCTGTGTTACGCGAAAAAAAAATGATTTCTTTCGCTCACACTATTTGACATAGAACAATAATTCATCGGCGCCTGAAATGAACATGTCTATAAACGATAACAACTAATCAATCTCCAACGTACTTAACAGGGTATTTTATTTGGATTGTTTCTCGTGTTTATTGGAAATGATTTATGAAGCACTATTAAATAAGACGCGTAATTCGCGATGTGAAATTATTGCTTATACGAATATAATGTTCCGACACGATTTAATAAAAAAATAATTATGATTAAATACTACAAATCTTACTAATATTATAAACTAGCTTTTACCCACGACTCCGTCTGCGCGAAATAAAAAAAAACACATGATAAAAAATCCTTCCTATGTCCGACTCCTAGTTCTAAGCTACCTCCCTATCAAGTTTCAGCTAAATCAGTTCCACCGATCTTGAGTTATAAATAGTGTAACTAACACGACTTTCTTTTGTATATATAGATAGATGCCAATGTTTATATGGATGGATGGATGTTTCTTTGAAGGTATCTTAAGAACGGCTGCATGGATCTCTGAGATTTGGCATAGATATAGAACTTAGTCTGGAAGAAAACATAGGCCACTAATTATTTTTTTTATTTACGCACGGACAGTGTTGTGGGCGACAGCTAGTATTAAAACAAATATTATACACGTTCACTTTATCAGCGTTTTTTCTTTAAATCTCTGTTTGACTTTAAAGATTATTGCCGTATAAATAATTTAGAATTTAACATTTATTAAAAAGCTATGGATAAGCTAGAGACATTATTAGGAAACTTTCAATTTTTTTTACATTTACCCTGCGATATTTATTAACCCCTTTATATTATAAAATGACGATATTGACTATTTTAGTATTTTTAAAGGTCACCATGATGCAGTTTAAAATTACTGCACAGTTACTTAAAAATATTTCGCGTTAACGTTCACAGTTAATGTGAACGGCTCTATGCCATAAAACTGCCTCTTTATATTTTAACGTTAAAACATTATCCTTTCAGCAAATATCTAGGGTATAAAATAACAGACTGAGAAACCAGATTTCTGAGCAAAATTTCCCAAGTGAGTATATAGTGTTTTATCTAGGAAAATAATAAAAAATAATATATATCACGTTGTAGAATACATAATGCGATGACAGAAATTAAGACATCTTCTACGTTTAACCATCTGAGATCGTATCAAGTTTTATAACCAAAACTAAGTTCATCCACTTTAAGATAATTTGGATTCGATGTTGATGCCAAAAATTAATCAGCACAGTCTGAAAGGGCATTTGTTATTCGATTTTAATTACACTTGTAGAACGATTTGTTTTTCTCATAAACTAAAAACTTATGGTTAAGTTGCACTATCTCTGGGTGACATAGACTATATTTATTACTAGATTTTTTTTAAATCCGTGCGGAAGACGTCATGGGGAACTTTTTTATATATTGAAAAAGTTAGCGCTTGACCAGGGTCCCACCCGATGATGTGATGATGTGGTCTAAAGATGGTACGCGCTAGCTTTGTAGATGCCTATTCACTCTACTCTTGAAGACCCCCATATCGTACTTGGACAGAAAAACTGACGCCGGCAACTTATTCCAATCCTTAGCAGTACGCACAAGGAACGATGATTCAAACTTTTTCGTCCGAACGCGCGGCACGTCTACTACATAAGGATAGATTCCAGCCGTATGTAGTAGACGTGCTAGTAATAAAAATGTAAAATGCGTATTTATTCGAATTAGTATGTAAATAAAACTTTATTAATAGAGGTAGATATGACGAGATACTGAACGTGAATTGAAACGATATATCAAAAATTAATTCAAGCATAAAATATAGCTATCAAATGATCATAAAACTGTTATATACGCTCTCAATAAATTACCTACTTTCATTGAATTTCAAATAATAGATTACCTATTATTCTCTGTTAGCCTGGTACTTTGTTATTAATTTAAAGAACAAAGAGATAACAAAAACACGATACTCGTAAAATGCTTAAGGCGTTTGGTCCTCACAAATAACTAAAAGGTTCTTTGGAGAAGATTTGATGTAATAAATAAAATTGCCGATGGTTAAAGGTGGGCTAATTTAATAGTGCACACTTGATATCTATCAATTTTAGTTTTTTAGTGAGGTGAGATGCTTATAAACATCGATTAAAACGAATGAATCGATTCTAAATTCAAACATATGTGACTCGAATTCAGTTGTTATGCAATATACATGTGTTCGTGCCATTATTTTTGTAACATTCTTACAAGTAAAAGAGTTCAATGACGTTACATTGTAATGACGTTCGATTGACATGATAACAATAAATATGTAATATTTAAAAAAAACGTAAGCAATTGTACAGTTCTAATTATAAAAAAGTCTATTAATTTATACCCGTCTTTACAAGGTTATGTTGTTGGATTTTTATGAAGTGTCAAATATGGTCTAGTAAAATGGCCCAACTCTAATAATATAACTAATGTTATAAATGCGAAAGTTTAAATAGATGATTGTTAAAAGGTATTTCCAGAACAACTCAATTGATCTTGATGAAATTTAGAACTGATGTAAACAATAGCCTGGAAGAACACATAGATTTCTTATTGTATATTACGTAAATCATTTTTATACTCTTTTCCTTGCCTCTTTGCCTTCGACAATAACCTTGGTTTGTTGAGTAGTTCTTAAATCGAAACATTATAAATACTTACCCCGCAAATTTTCATTTAGGTATGTATCAAATCACACTTACCTGGAATAAAAGAAAAATACAAAATAATTAACATTTAAATTTGCACATTGAAATACAAGAAGGTTATTTTGACGTATACAAAGTTCGCGTGACGTGCCATAATCAGGGGTACCGTAATGAAACTAAAAATTCCAACCACGTAAAACATTTACATATTGTTACTGAGCCTTTAAATTAAAAGAGAAACATTTATTATGCAATAATGAAACATTCCCTTTATGAGCTTTGAGTTTTTATTTATGTTCTAGCTATCGTCCGCGACTCCGTCCGCGCGGAATTAAAAAAAAACCTTAATAAGTAGCCTATGTGTTCTTCCAGACTATGCTCTACATGTAACCCAAATTTCATCAAGATCCGTTAAGCCGTTTCGGAGAAACAAACATCCATCCATCCATCATATGAAAAGTAAGATGTAACGAAATGTAATAATTTTTGGATCCTATTTTAGAGTCAGCGATGCCAATTTCGGCACTTCGAACACAATAAAACGTAAGTTGTCTAAACTAATGCTGTGTGGTCGCGTCAGGAGAATCGCGTTGCGTACGATCTGTACACACAATGTTGAATCGGCTACGGAAATCTTTGATCGCTAAGCGACTTACGCAATACAATGTCAAAGTTTTATACACAGGCACGCGTCGCCGACATTTTGATCTCAATCGTTGTGAAAAATGTCGCTGCGATTTTCAAAATGTCGGAGCAAATTTAAACAGTTGATATATTGTGAATTCATATTAACAATGTACTAATAAAACAGTAACACGCGTTGACGATCCAAAGTTGCGTGTATCCGCGCGCAGCTAGATACTCGCAACGCAATTTTAATTTCGAAGATTTACGTTTCTTTGTGTAGCAAGGGTCTTATAATGTACCGTCGGATAATAGAGCAGTGAAATATGCTGACAGCTATAACTTTTCAGTTGTTAAATTTGAACTTAAAAATAAGTCTGAAAAATAAGGCTTATACCGTGCACGATGTACGTACTCTAATTATATCGACTATAATTATTACTTATAAAATTTGAACGGAGTCAAAGTTTTCTAGTAAGTAATGTTAAAATTACCTTGGTCTTTAGGAGGAGTCAGATATTTTATCTTATCCATATATCTGATACTAAATTTTATTTAATTCTAATCGGACGAAGTATGTTAAAATTTGCCTATAAATTGTGAGTTGCTTCATTGATATTTACTCTTGGTCACTTGGTATTTTGTGAACTTGGGTGACTAACCGTAAATATCCACCGCCGAAGCTCATGTACTAAAACATATTCTTATCTTTTTTTAAATAACACAATATATAAAGCCGGTAGTTATTACTAAATTCGGAGAAAACAAAGCTATGTTTTAAATATTAGAACAGTGAGTTTTCTTAAAATTTCACAGCCACAAAGCTTGGCTATTTTAAAACTCACGACTTGACCTGTCTACGCCATTCAAACTAATGATGGTCCTACACTAGTTTAATTCAAAAGCGGTAGCGATTTCATATTTATCACGAACACAAGCTTTATTTTTTTTATTTAATAGTATGTGTTTATTGGCCAAATAACAAAAGGGCAACATGCTACGCGAGTATCTGTATATTTTTTTATATGACGAGTTATATACAACAATTCGCTTATGTACTTCTGTAGCCTAAACAACTAAAATATTTATAACAAGGTGTCATTCGATTCGTATTCCGTTCTAAAGTGTTATAATTTTAAATCTATCTATCTATATATATAAAAGAAAGTTGTGTTAGTTACACCATTTATAACTCAAGAACGGCTGAATCGATTTGACTGAAAATTGGTGGGCAGGTAGCTTAGAACCAGGAAAAGGACATAGGATAATTTTTACCCCGTTTTCTATTTTTTATTCCGCGCGGACGGAGTCGCGGGTAAAAGCTAGTAGTAAATAAATAACTCATTATAATTTTAAAGGAATCCTATAATATTTTAAAATCAATATTAAAATGTTAATTACTTCGCATATTTACACCTGCGTCGTTGTCGATCACTTTATATTTCCATTTTATTCAAAAACAAGCAGTCGCCCGCGACTCCGTCCGCGCGGAATTATGAAACAACTTAATAAGTAGCCTACGTTTTCTTCCAGACTATGTTATACATCTGTGCCAAATTTCATCAAGATCCGTAGAGCCGTTCCGGAGATACCTTCAAACAAACATCCATCCATCCATACATCTAAAAATTCGCATTTATAATATTACAGTAAGATTCTATTTTTAAAAAAAACTATCGAAGTGATACTTAAAGTAGTTTTTATAGCGTCTCTTTGTTTTGTAATGAATAAAGTATTAATGAATATTTAAATAAATAATGGACAATTCTCTCAGTATAAAAGGAATATTATATCGCTTCTCTCTCATCGCCTATGACTTGCGGAGTTGTCAACATTCCAACTCAGAATGATACTTTACAACACTATACACTTGGCACCACAAAGACATTTCACATATCCGTCCACTACGCTTGCCTTATGTCTATTTAAGGCTAGATATTCTTGGGTGTATTTAAAAGAAAACAATAAAAGGCTTAGTTTAATAGCTTAATTTGAATAACCACCTTAAATTTGCCAGTAAACAAAGTAAAACACTGAAGACGTCGGTTAAAACAAAAAGGTGACGAAAAATACCGTAAATTATGACCTTATACCATGTAAGTTATATAAATTACTATATTTATACATATTAATAAAATTGAAATGTCTGTACGTATATCGAAAAAAATATATATTTCGTACACATGATATATTTGCGTTTGTAACGATAAACCAATTTTTAATACTTCGCCTGTCTGTCTTATAGTAATTACCACTGAATATCTTTTATGAATTTATTATACAGCGCAGCGTTGACTTTGTCAGTTGTCAGCTTGTATGTGTCTCGGTGCTGAAAGCCTACAATGACTAGCCTATAGTCAACCTCACTGGCCCACTGCAGGATTTCTTATCAATAGCTGGCAAACGAGCAAACGGTCACCTGAATTCGCCGAAGTAGCGAGGCGACCGTTGTCCATAGACATCCGCAAATGCAGAAGCGTTGCCTACCTTTAATCAACGAAGAAGGGGACGCAAAGAAAGAGGATTTCTCCTTCCTATGCCCTACTTCCGCCAAGTCCACTTCCCCTTCCCATCCATTGTTTCCTTCCTAATAAGAAAATGGTGGGAAGTGAAAGAGGACTAAAATTAGACCTCCGGGACCACACCCATCAGACGAAACACGGAATAGATTCCACTTGTCGCCTGTCTTCTGTGTGGTCGTGGTATTTCACCAGGCGAGGCGGCCTACTCGTGTACCCAACAAATATTGTTGTTGGGTAAAATATTTGAGAGATTGTAGAAAGATTATTGATTTTATTATTTACTTTTTAATTTAGATAAAAACGTTTTAAGTTGCTTCTTTTATATATTACAAACGAAGATAAGTTTTTATTTGAAGATTGAAGATTATCATTAGATAAAGTTAAAATATCATAGTCGATATTTACTCCGTTAACGCCGATAAGAAAACTGGTAAAGCTTTAACGAATTTAATCTTAGCTCGGACACTTACCCGTTAGAAACTGTAAGAATCTCACTTTTTAATTACTTTTTAAATGATTTCGCTCAAGGGGGTTGTAATGTAATAATATAAAATAACAAATGAAAACTTTTTTAAAGTCCTTTACTAGATATTTGTAATGATTAATACTAAGGACTCGCTTTTCATTTAGTGTCAGTGGTTTCACTAAAAAAAAAATTAGAAATACTAAAAGGACATATTATATATATATATATATATATATATATATATATATATATATATATATATATATATATATATATATATATTATATATTTATATATATTTGCATAAACTAAGCTTCAGAATGTTAAATAAGATTTCGTAGAACATAATGCTTATACATACTGCTAATCGAATAAACGCCTACGCCGTAGGCAAAAAATCCGTAGCACTGCTACGACATTAATTACAAATCGGATTATGCAAATAGCTTGAAACGTTCTAGAAACGGACGGTACGCTACTTAGTTATAGCGTCATTTTCAAGTTCGATAATCTTAAAAGTTTCGAAAGGATTCTCTCTCAAAGAATATTTATTTTCAGAATAAAAGACATAAACGAGACGAGTTCTGTTCTTTAGTGTTTTTGATTAATTAAAATCTTACTAATATTAGAGTAAATGCGAAAGTTTAGTTAGGTGGATGGATGGATGGATGTTTGTTTGAAGGTATCCAGAACTGCTCAACGGATCTTAATGGAATTTGGCACAAATGTAGAACATAGTCTGGAAGAACACATAGGCTACTTATTAAGTTTTTTTTTATGCCGCGCGTACAGAATCGCGGGCGAAACTAGTACTAATATAAATTGATGTGATATAATTATTAATTTTTACGACTATACAACAAAAAATTTAATTCAATAATAGGAAATAAATTGTATTGTACAGGCTACGCCTAGTGCGAGGGTACTGATCAATACTTATAAAGCAACCCTTTTGTATCCATAAAGTTTCTTAGCTTAACTGTTCAATGTAAACTTAAACTTAATTTTTTGGATTGCAATAAATTATTTTTCATTTTCATTTTCATTTACTTATATCATTGGCATCTTTTTAGTTATTCTCTTATTTATAATTTGGATAAATAATCAGTTTTATATTTGTTGTTATTACTGGCTATTATTAATGATATATAAATTATGTACTTTTTGGTGTACTTTTATAAATATATTTTATATAGTACGACCGTGGCTCCGTAATTAAGCTCTTGACATGCAATCTGCAAGAACAATTCCCACCATGTACCAATTTGTTTTTGATTTACATATACACATTTATCCGACGTTATTACGATGAAGGAAAACATCGTAATGCAACTTGCACATCTGAGAAGAAATTCAATGATATGTGTGAAGTCAACCCGCACTAGACTAGCGTGGGTGACTATGGCCTAGTCACCCGAAACTTATGGTAGGCTCCGAGCCTCTCAGTGGGGACGTATAGTGAGCTGATGATGATGATGATGAATATATTTTTTCATTACTTACTGCGTTCTCATTGTGTACTTTAATAAATTATTTATTTATTAAAAAAATATATTAATTTTAATCCCCGAACAAGCATCAAATCATTCTGTACATAGATTACTTTGAAAAATAAATTCTGATAACAAAAACCAGCTTAACTTTACTATAGCGTGACTCGCAATAAATTGATTTATGCAAAAATATTTCCAGCCTTTGTTCACATCCGATACAATCTGACTAGATCGTTTGTAATGCTAGTTTCACACGACGGCGGAACTGTGAAGCAGAGCAATAGAATGAAAACTTACATTAGACCACTGCAGTGACAATTGTTATAATATATATCTTTGTGTCTGTTTTTTATTAATACATGTGTCTCAGCATTGGAATTCTATGGTTACTGTCGAACGAGTACTAGTAATAACAATATTAGTACTGCACTGTCTACTGCTCTGCCTTCCTTCTACCTCGTGTGAAACTAGCATAGTAAAAATGTTTCCGTTATTTTGTAAATTTTATTCAAAATGGTTTTTCGTTTTGCAGATTCTATTGTAATAAATTCTGATTGGGCATTTCCGACTTTGTGTACTGCTGTTTTTTCTACAGCTTATCTATATAAAACGAAAAAGGTGGGATTTGTTTGTTAGGAATAAAATAAAACTCTATTGAACGGAATTAAAATAAACATAAGCAAGTAACTTATGGTATTTTTATTGAAGTATCAAGGCAATAATGCTTCAATTTGCCAGTCTAACGGTGAGTTTACACTGTAGAAAACTTGTTTGTTATCATCCCTCTCTTTCTTTAATATGTCGACGCTGGAAAGCGTAAACGCTGTAACCCCGAAAGTATGAACTTTACATGAGAGCCCAAAAAATCATAACTCGTGAGCTGATACGCCTACAAGCATGCGGTATTTAGCAATGTTGTGTAGTTTGTGCTAACCTATAATAAAATCATTATCGTTTGATAATGGTTGAAATTATGAACGTGTGAAAAACATATTCGCGATTTCAAGGGTTACAGCGTTTATGCTTTCCAGCGTCGATGTAATACGGTACACATAAGATAACTTCTTGAGGAAAGCACTAGTACATTATGTTCTACATCGACGTTTACATTCGTTTTTATAAAGCCAATTGTAAAATTAGCGACGCTAGAAATTCTATATCTGTGTTTAACAACATAAGTTGAACGTTATAAAATTTTACAGCGTCGCCAACTAACGCAATAAAAGCTGTTTTATACTCGTAGTTGCCGGGAAATACGCAATATAGTGATAAGCTATCTCACATATGTGCCTAGTTTTAGTCCACTTTCTCTTCCTATCCTTCTCTTATTAGGAAAGGATGGGAAGGGGAAGTGGATTTGGCGGAAGAGGTGACACTTAAGAAAGGGAAATATCCTCTTTTTGTCCCCTTCTCCGTTGATTAACGGTAACCAGGTGTCGGTTCGATCGTTTGCCACCTTTTGATATATAAAAAATGTTTAGATTTATTACCAGGATTACAGAAATGCTCGTCATGATTGTGTTTAGCTGATCAGTTGGAACCTACTGTAGTATAAACGGCTGAACTGTTTTTGTAATATAATGTTCCCTTCGAATGGCATTCGTCCCCAGAATGTCTTTTAAATTCAGATATTAAGGATAAGGTTTTTTTTTTAGTTTAAATGTAGGTAGTTTTTTTTTGGATTTATTTCTATAGAATTGAAGTGCATTCATATTTTGTGTTATAACTTTATTAAAGAAAAAACTTGACAAAATACATCGGTCGATATGTGATAACAGCAATATCAGTTGAAAGGAATGTCGAAGAATTCCCTAAAGTTCATATAAATCCATCCAAAGGGATCTTGCGCAAAAATCCCTGTAAATATTTCGGACGCTATAGAAAGGGACTCAAAAGATTTTGATTAAATAACAAAATATATGAAAACCGAAACCAAATAAGATATGAAATATTCGACGACGATGAAGAATTCCTTTTTACTTTTTTGACATTTATGTAACACTAGCTGTCGCCCGCGACTCCGTCCGAGTGGAATTTAGGATCTGTTAAGCCGTTCAGGAGATAACTTTAAACTTCCATCCATCCGTCCATCTAAACATTCGTATTTATAATATTAGTAAGATTGGAATGTGTACTCCGGTTACAACGACATCAAAAAGACAGGCAATTTGCAGTGGCAATAATTTTGTATGTACCCGAAATTGTTTGTGATGTTTATTAGAGTAATGATTTACGTTTTTGAACGTTGTATATATCATTTAAGTGGTTCCCTCTGTGTATGTTTAACAGTTAGCTTTCATGAATCTAAAAATAACTGTAACAAAATATTGTCTTAAAATTTTAGAACTTATTGACTTACTGACGGTAGACTTCCTCTCTTAATAAATCTACGCTAAGGGTTGCTCTAAGTAATCTTGTTGTAACAAACTGCCACACTTATAGTCGCACTTAGAGTCGTAAATGATAGAAGTCTCTGAGTCCTGCGGTAAATGCGACAGTAAGTTGCTTTTGAAATCAAATCAAATGCAGGAAGTAAGTGCTAAGTTAACAGACATTTCACGGCGTGAACAACTTTGTGCAAACAGTTCAACTTATTTGTCTTTGCTGTGCCGTGTGAAAGCTTTGAACGTGTGACAATCGTTGCAAATGTCCGTTTTAAACGTGTTCCGATTGTTACTCGCTTTGAACAAAGCTTACTTACGAAGATATGAACTAAAGAAGAAATGGATTTTATTATCTATCTATTTACTTGTAAAAGTAATAGGGTAGAGGAAAAGAAAAAAGTCTAAGAAAAATGTAAATGGAACAAATTAATTAGAAAATAAACATCCTGTATCACCAAGTCAAGACATTTACAAGAGAGATAATTTTGACAGCTGCTCTACTGTTCTACTCTCTGTTAAACCATTGGATATACGAACAAGCGGCTACCTGAATTCGCTGAAATAGCAAAGCGATCGCTGTCCATAAATATCCACAATTACAGATTATAGACGTAGGAGGGGACACACAGAAAGATAATATTTCCCCTTTCTACGCGTTCTCACCTCCTTTAATTCATTTCCCTTCCTCCTCCTTTCTTATAAGACTAAAATTAAGCCTTCAGCACCACACTCCTATGACGAAACATGGAATTGCTTCCATTTCATTCCTGTCTTCTGGGTGATAAAGTACTAGGCGAGCTGACCAATTCGTGCAACAGATTTTGTTGTGCTGGCTCTCCTCTTTTAAAAATGCAGAATGCCATGAGTTGCTGATGCGTAACCTTATATAATATAGGAGGTATTTTTTCATAGCACTTTATTTTTGTATCCTTTATTCATTAGAAAAGTATGGGTTAAGATAAATGTAGTAAAATGTTTTCGAAATACGATTGTCCCTAACCGATTTAAAACCTCCGTAAAAGTTTAGAGTGATTTAATCAAAAGGTATCGATAACGTCTTTCATATAAGTTGTGTAGATAAACTTAGTAAGTATAACTTTTTTAAGTTTAAGACGAGATGAAGTTTTTAACGAGCAAGCATAAAGAATTCAAGCGTAGTCTAATGTTTATGAAAGTGTGGAGGATATTAGATTATGTGAGAAGAAGCTTTCCATTTTAAAACTTAAAATCTTTCGAAACATTTTCTTGAATTAATAATAGGAAAAAAAAAACTTTACAACATAAATCATTCACACGATTAACGAAGTGAACCCGACTGACATGAGGTTCAATTCGTTAGAAGAATAAGTTTTTATTTCAAGTAAAAGAACAAATTTAATACGTTTTATTTTAATACAAAGGTTTTGAAATGCGGACTTACTTATAAGGGAGAAAAAAAAAGAAAAGTTGAAAAGCTATATTAAACCTATTCATCATAGCAGACGATTCTAAAGCTTTAGAATGTCAAGCCTAATGATTTCCGGTTAATCCCTTCAGGCTTATTTTGAAATTATTAAGTGAAAGTTCAGCTTACTTTCATAAAATATGAAAAAAAATATACTGAAAACTATGAAAAGTCATGCCATTTTAGCATCGTAACTTATTATTGAAATAGTTCTTTCTACAGTAGAAGTGAGAGGACAGATATTACATATCTTACTAATATTATAAATTCGTATGTTTAGATGGATGGATGGATGGATGTTTGTTTGAAGGATACCTTCAAACAAACATCCATCAGTGATGGCTTAACGGATCTTGATGAAATTCGGCACAGATGTACAACATAGTCTGAAAGGACACATAGACTACTTATTATGTTTTATTTAATTTCACGCGGACGGAGTCGCGGGTGACTGTTAATAATATATAACATGTTAAACTTACCTCGTGTTTATGATCTTTCTTCATACTCCCACCATGACCTCCGCCACTACTTTGAACGGTATTCATTTTTTACAATTAAAATATTAATTACAACGAACGAAAGTGTTTGATACTTTACACTTCAACACTCGAATTTACAATTTATTAAAGTTTATTAAGAGTTTAATAGGATTTTTTTGAATTCAATTCAATTTAATTTAATTTTAAATTTCACTAAAGATAAATGGACATTTCTCTCTCATTTTATAAAGGCCGTGTATTTTCATGCCGCTGGAATAGTTTGTTGTATTTATAAACGGTTTTCTCTTATTTATATTCGAATGTTAAAAACATTTTAATTTAAATACCATTAAATATTTAATGAAGTGTTCAATTAAACAAAGTAAGGTATTGTTTATTAATTTTTTAAACACATTTGTTTTGAATGTAGAGTATATTACTGCAATATACGTATTTTGTGATTAATTTTCGTCATATAATGTGATCCAATTAGCTTTTTTTATAAACTAGACTATGGGACTGCTCAAGTAACCGACTCTGAGTGAGGGTGAGATAGAGGAATATTTCACGTCAATTTCGTAATCAATCGGGTGACATACCGCAAATTACTTTATGTAAATTGGTTCTTCGTTCAATTTATTTCAACCGACACTGATAGAAGGAACACGTTTGCTACAAACTCGATTTCTGTCTAGATACGTATTGTTTGATGTCATAAGTTATCCAAAGAAATAAATTACCTTCCCACTTAAGATTGTCGATTGCTAACACAAAAAGTAATCTAAATGTATTTAGCATATGTATAATGGGTAGGAAAAAAACGTCCTCAACTATAAACGACGATGTTTAATGTAATCTCGAAATCAGTAAATGTAATGTGTGTTAGAATAAAATTTATGTTTACTGTTTATTTTGTTAAACAATATAAAATTCTATGTATCGTAGTATTACTTAAGTTGAATTAAGTTGAATTGTTTGTCTAAGTAACAAGGTCAGTATGTTAAGTAAGAATTTCTTGGCACTGAACATATTTAACACTTACACTAAGACATAAAAATTTATTCTTAACTTTATTTATGTACAACTAGCTTTTACCCGCGACTCCGTCCGCGCGGAATAAAAAAAATTGGAAACGGGGTAAAAATTATCCTATGTCCGTTTCCTGGTTCTAAGCTACCTGCCCACCAATTTTCAGTCAAATCGATTCAGCCGTTCTTGAGTTATAAATGGTGTAACTAACACGACTTTCTTTTATATATATAGATAGACTAGCTTTTACCCGCGACTCCGTCCGCGCGGAATAAAAAATAGAAAACGGGGTAAAAACTATCCTATGTCCGTTTCCTGGTTCTAAGCTACCTGCCCACCAATTTTCAGTCAAATCGATTCAGCCGTTCTTGAGTTATAAATGGTGTAACTAACACGACTTTCTTTTATATATATAGATAGACTAGCTTTTACCCGCGACTCCGTCCGCGCGGAATAAAAAATAGAAAACGGGGTAAAAACTATCCTATGTCCGTTTCCTGGTTCTAAGCTACCTGCCCACCAATTTTCAGTCAAATCGATTCAGCCGTTCTTGAGTTATAAATGGTGTAACTAACACGACTTTCTTTTATATATATAGATAGACTAGCTTTTACCCGCGACTCCGTCCGCGCGGAATAAAAAATAGAAAACGGGGTAAAAACTATCCTATGTCCGTTTCCTGGTTCTAAGCTACCTGCCCACCAATTTTCAGTCAAATTGATTCAACCGTTCTTGAGTTATAAATAGTGTAACTAACACGACTTTCTTTTATATATATAGATTACAGAAATTTTGTTATAAAAATCATAGCCATTTTAATGGAATATTAATAGAATACATTACCAAAAAAAAAAAATACTCTACTTCTATCCATTACCAAAATAAACCTTTACAAAATTGATTCTCATCTTTTTTTTCTTTTATAAAAATTTGCGGTATTTTCCTGAAAGTGTATGAAACATATTCTGTTTTCACATGTCCTTTGAGACTTTCAATAAGATCTTTTTCCACATTTGTAATACGATATGAATTTTTACATCATTTTTTCTTGCTAAGGTAAAGTGAAAAAAAATACATACTCTTGATTAGCATATCTACCATATCTGTTTTATTTGAATAATAACATATTTCTTATCTCTGTGTATTTAAACTACTGTCGCACGTGACTCCGTCCGCGTGAAATAAACAAAATAGTAGGTTATATGTTCCTCCAGATTATGTTCTACATCAATGCCAAATTTTATGGAGATTCGTTGAACCGTTCTGCAGATACTTTCTAACAAATATCCATCCATCCATCTATACATTCAATCATATTTACTTTATTTTAATCTAATATATAAAATTCTCGTGTCACAGTTTTCATTCCCGTATTCCTCCGAAACGGCTTGACCGATTCTCATGAAATTTTGTGAGCATATTCAGTAGGTCTGAGAATCGGCCAACATCTATTTTTCATAACCCCCCCCATTTTTTTTTTAACTGCGCGCGGACGGAGTCGCGGGCGACAGCTAGTTTCATTAAAGAGTAATAATATTCAACTAATCAAGGAGAAAACCTATCAAAGAAAATTGTATCTTAGGTACTTTTCTTAAGTCAATGTTTTGCTATGACCGTAATATTATACGAGTACTATTAGATGTGTTTTGAACAGGATGAGTTATGAACGCACTTTACTGACAAGTTATTTACCCTGCGTTGCGCAGATCGTAACTACTTGACACTAACTTATATCTGATCTAGATAACTTAATGGAAAACTATGTCATATATAATAATATATACTATGTTACGTTACTTTATAAATAAATAATTACACTCAGAGTGTAGAGACACGCATAGTCGTTACTTGAGTAGTCCAATTTATATTAAATTTATGTTTCTCTTTTGTTTCTAAGTTAATTGATACTTATTGAAATAAAATGTGATTGTAACTTTTTAATTAATAGAGGAAAAACCGTGGTTTTCTGCTACCAAAATTTTCGTATAAAACATATCGTTACCATTGTCATTATTATCTTTAACAAAACAGAGATAATAATATGTTTTAAACGGAAAATTTGATCTCAGAAACCTACAATAAGTGGTTTTGAGAAAGGACGGTTTAGTCGTGCTCGGTCAGGACACTGTTCCGCCCCTGATATGTATCTGTTGTGGATTAATTTATTTACCGTGATTTATATACCGGAAGGACCTCCACAAAATGTCACCGATTGGTTCATAATTCAATTTACATAATATAAAATTTGAAACACTTATTTATTATTATCAAGAATAAAACGACAAAGCGAAACATTCAATAACTAACAACAATAACTTATCACAGCACACAGAATATTTAGGCCACGACAAATATTTTATTTTTTAAAAATTACATTAACTATAACTAATTTAATAAATTCGATAATTTGAAAAATCTTAAAATGGATTTTTTTTTTTTAAAGTTGGTTACACTAAGGAAGTTTTAAAAGTAAAAGAACAAAGGAATTGAGACTTTAAAAAAACACTTAAGGGTTTATATTTGATCGGTGATTTTAGGGACCGCGTGCATTCTGGGACACCTGTAGATTCAATTGAATTTCTAATGTTATTTTATTTTTAAAATTTTAAAATTAATTTTTCAGATATAGCGACTAGTGTTGCGGATGTTTTGTGTTTAAGGTGAGATAAAGATAAAGGATTTAGGGGAGAAACGAGTGACGCGTCCACCCCGCTTGCGTCACGGAAGGCAACTGAGCTTTAGTACGTCCCCAGCAACTGAACCTGCGAAGGATATAACGATTAATCTCCCGATTTGTAGACAGATTTGTTTCGAAATCACTACGACTTCAAACTCTCCAATTTCGATCATTTTTTTTTCGTCTAGGAATCTTCAATATTCGCGCCATTCAAAGATGTCTCGAAGAATCTCTTAGAACCAAAACAATACGAGTTAAAAATTGAAAGAAGACAAGTTTTTGTCGATCAAAGTTTTTTTAAAGTATCCATTATCCATTAAAAATATGATGAGATACTTTTGTTAAAATAAGAATGTACCAAAAAATTTATTTGAGATTTGAATTTGTTCTTTTCACATTGTTTTTTTTTAGAATTTTATCTCTCACGTCCACTATATGTGTTTCGTGCTGATGTTATATACCATGTAATACTCCAGGGAAGTAGACGAAGTAAATGTCACTTCACTTTTCAAAATCTGTTCAGTCGTTCAGTCTCCAGGCCGTCACAATGTAATTTACATATATACAAACCAACTTACATAAAAATAAACTTATATATGCGTGAAGAACATAACGCTCTTTATAAGTCGGGTTAAAAAAGAAAATAAGATAGTAAGGTGTACAGAGCCATGAGATATACATAGTTTTATATAAAAAGTAAAGAGGTAGTGCTTCGTTCACAAAAAAGCCTTATGTCTGAATGGCACATAAAGTGCCTGAAATGAAGCACACATTATGGTATATTTGAGTCTAAGATAATACGGAGTCATAAACCAGAGAATGGTGAAATCTTTTATATACTACAGATTCTTATGTAATAAGTAGGTTTTTTTTATTTAAATTTACGTATATAAGAGGTTTCTCCAAACTTGACTTTAATAATAAAAAACATTGAGATTTTTTCTCTTACAAATTAAAAGTTTAATTTGTTTTTAATTATAGCAAAATTTTACATTTTAAACTTGATAAATTAAAACAGTGTTTTAAATTGAGCCTTGGATACAATTCACTTTAGCATTCAAATATTTTTAAATAACGTGTAATTTATGATAAAGTTGCAAAAAAAGCTGTAAAAAAGCTAATATAGTTATCATCCTTGAAACCAATGTCACAAGATCCATTAGCAAATTATACGAACGAACATAATTGGTGCTCTCAGCGAAAACATACGGCCTTATATCTGACCATCAATTAGTTTTATAGGTTAATAAATGAGATCCTTTTTGACTTTGTCTTTCATGAACCATTTATCTTTACACTTTGTTTAATTAAAACTTTGCTAAAGTATAATAATTGAGTTAAAAAAAAAAACGTATAAAACATATTTTATTTAATTAAAATAGAACCAATTGATTTGACTTGACTATATCCTATAAGCCAGGAAAATAGAAAATCAAATGAAAAGCAAGATGACGTATAGAATATTAATATATGAGTAACGTTTTAGCTGAACGGGCTTTTTAATAGTGCGTCAAAAAAGCGTTTAAATCAAACAAAGCATTTCAATGTATCTCTTCACACGGCAGCACTTTCTCTTTTCGTGCAGTGTTGTATTTTGAGCGCTTAGTGAACATGACTGATTTTAAAGCGTTCCTTGCTCGAGAGCCGCCAACACCGAGTTTTAACACGGCGTTAAAAACGCGCCCGTGCCAATTACAGTGTGAAAATACTGCTTATATTAAAGAAAATATCACAATCGCTATAAAAATAAAATCTAAAACTTCTAACCTACAATTACAAAAGACATAAGTTAGAAATAAGTAGAACAATTAAGTTTTCGAAGAAATAAATACATTATTATTTTACTAATATTATTAATTAGCTTTTCCCCGCGACTCCGTCCGCGCGGAATAAAAAATAGAAAACGGGGTAAAAATTATCCTATGTCCGTTTCCTGGTTCTAAGCTACCTCCCCATCAATTTCCAGCTAAATCATTTCGACCGATCTTGAGTTATAAATAGTGTAACTAACACGTCTTTCTTTTATATTACAAGATGTGAGTGTTGAGATGGATGGATGTTTCTTGAAGGTAACTGCGTAACGGTTCAATGGATCTTGATAAAATTTGACTTAGATTTAGAACATAATCTGGAAGAACACATAGGCTACCTATTAAGTTTATTTAATTCTGCGCGGACGGAGTCGCGGGCTAAAACTAGTTGTTACATAAAAAATTGTACAGTAAAGGTGTGGATACACCAGGGCCATTATACTGACACCGTTCCCCTTTGTTGTCGGAAACGAATATCCACTTGTGACAGTCGTGCTATTTCCATTCTGCAAATTCACACTATTGTCGGTGTTAACGCATCTTGTTAGCATTGTGTTTTAAAAGTGGATATACATTACATGACATGAATATGTTTTGAGTTTGGAATTTACATATGAAAGTTTTATCGTGGAAAAATAAAGCTTTTGATATTTGCAAGTATTTGTTATTACTTATTTATTTTAATACTAGCTTTTACCCGCGACTCCGTCCGCGCGGAATAAAAAATAGAAAACGGGGTAAAAATTATCCTATGTCCGTTTCCTAGTTCTAAGCTACCTGCCCACCAATTTTCAGTCAAATAGATTCAGCCGTTCTTGAGTTATAAATAGTGTAACTAACGCAACTTTCTTTTATATATTTAGATTTACTAGGATAGTATTGAATTCATCTTCATCAACCTGCCTTTATCCCTATGTAGGGTCGGCACAGTATGTACTCCTCCATACACCTCTATCAGACGTCATATCTGAATTTACCCCCTTCTTACGCATATCGTCTTTCACACAATCTATCCATACTTTCTTTGGTCTTCCTCTACCTTTATAGCCATCTACATTCGATCTCATTATTTTGTTTATATGATTATCCCTCCGCATAACATGTCCAAACCACGCTAACCTTCTGCTCTTCAATTTCTCGATAAATGGCGCTACTTTCAAATATAAAAAAGGACTTTACTTTTAGGTAAAAAACCTGTGTACGGATATATACTTATTTTTATCTATAGAAATTGGAATTTATTATGACAAAAAATTGGCTATTTGTACTAATTTTTTAAATTCTTTAACAAATAGCATTCCAATCAGAGATAGATAACCTTTTTTCACTCGTCTATTTTCACAAGCGCAGCCGTTACGAATATAGTACTATAAATCTAGAATTCTTCCATATTTTGTACATTGTACACCATTGTGAGATTTTTGCTTGACTAGTTCTAACCTAAGCTTTTGTTCTTCCTACAATACTTTGTCGGGGAATATGCTATTTTTGTGTACTTCGACAAGAGTTGTGTTTTTGTTCTTGTAACTAGGTCATTTGGTATTCGTGAAATTATCGATTTCTTGATTAGAAGTCGTCCATTGTTTAAAATTCAACCATAATCTTACTAATATTATGAATGCAAATGTTTAGATGGATGGAGGGATGGATGTTTGTTTGAAGGTATCTCCGGAACTTCTCAACGGATCTTGATGAAATTTGGCAATTATGTAGAACATAGTCTGGAAGTACATATCTGCTATTTATTAAGCCGAGCGGACAGAGATGCGGACGACAACTTATTCGTAATAAATAATAGCTTTGTGAACCTTTCCACGTTACTTTGAATTGTTTCAACTTTCATGTTCATTACTACCGCAAATTCCTTAAAAAGGGTACAATTTTTGTATCACGTGCTACTATGATTAATATTCTAATTCCGATAGGAATATACGATCCTTGACATCGATCCGAAAATTTATACTCTGTACGATAAAGTTTAATGTCTTATTTAAGATTCTATAAAATAAATCCTAGCTTGTATAACAAAAACGAATAGTTCACAGGCTAGTACGTTTACCCCTAGGATTCGTGAGTCTTTGCGTCCCACATTCTTTGTTCCGCCACTGCAAAGGAAATAGGTTATTACTACAATAATACGGTTTCAACGGACAGTTTATTTTTTCTTTTATTGTTTAACTATACTGTAGAATGTTAAAAGTTATGCCAGTATTTAATAATAATATTTTTTAATAACTATCTAAAGTTGTAAGTATTGTAACTGGTCGCTTTTAAAATAATTAATTGCGCCAAATAATTGTATTAAAATTATTTTTCTTTATAATCGGATTAAGAAGTGACAAAATTCACAATCGATTGGTAACATAAAAACCGTTCGAAAACTTTCTTTGGTTTATTAACGCAGGTGCTTTTATTTCTTGATAATAAATTGTTATTTCTCTAATAAATGGGTTTGAAAACAATAAAATTTGATAATTATCTATTCATTTGTTTAATGTTATTGTAAACTTCATTATCTGAAACAGTATTTTGTTTTTCAATATTTATGTTTTAGGCATGACTCGGATAAAATAAGAAAGAACAGTTTAATTTTCGAATACTGAAACTATACTTGAACACATTGCTTCGTATAACATACTAACATACGTTGAAATTTATATGAAATGAACAAACAAGACATGTAACGACGTTATTCGTGTACGCATGTATGTGCGTAGGTAACACCAAAACAACTAAATGGATCAGGGTGAAATTTGGCACAGAGAATACTTTCAAAGTTTTTTTTTATTCCTCGGGGATGAAATCACAAGCCATCGCTAGCTGTTTATAAATATACTAGCTGGTAGACTCCGTCCGCGCAGTGTTAAAAAAACTTAATAAGTATCCGATGTGTTCTTCCAGACGATGTTCTACATATAGATAGTAGCCGATTCTCAGACCTGCTGAATATGCATATAAAATTTTATAAAAACCAGTCAAACCGTTTTCGAGGAGTTTGATAACTAACATTGTAACACGTGAATTTTACATATATGACTAGCTGTCGCCCGCGACTCCGTCCGCGCGCAATTAAAAAAAAACTAAATGGGGGGGGGGGGTATGAAAAATAAATGTTGGCCGATTCTCAGACCTACTCAATATGCTCACAAAATTTCATGAGAATCGGTCAAGCCGTTTCGGAGGAGTTTAACCACTAACAGACTACATGTCTATCAAGTAAGCAAGTTTCTTAAGAAGTAAGTGTTTTGTATTCCACTAAATCTAATTTTTGCTTATTATTTATGGTTGTTTCCAATTTATCGAAGTGCTTTGTTCATCTAATAATCTAATATTACTTTGAAAACGCTTCACTTCACTCGAATTTTCTTCTACCATATCCAAGGGTTGCGTTTATGTCACTATAAAAATTCTGTAATACTTTTACATCATCCGTCTTTGTATTTATATCTTAAAGAATAGAAAAACTCAAAAAAAAAATGAATACTTGAAAGTATTCATTATTTTTGGAATAATGCCAAATAACAAATAGATAAGGTTTTCTATTTCGTTTTGAACATTAAAGATTTTCATACGAGGATACAAATTGGAAAAAAACTTACAAGCTTATTAAAACTATGGTGAACTCATTTGTTTTTCAACGCGTTGTAAGTCAAGTTTCCACTATCGCAAATCTTGTACAAAAACATAATATTATTCAACTCTTTAATTGAATTTTTACCCGACTTCAAAAAGAAGGAGGTTATCAATACGACTGAATTTTTTTTTATGTGTGTTACTGCGGATATCCGCCCCTGGTGGTCCGATTTTGATAAAAATTATTTTAATCGACAGGAAGTGCTTGCAGATGGGTCCCATTTTTTTTTTTTCATTGCTAAACTAAATCTCGGTTGGTTTATCATATGTTCGTAAATTACAGATGACAAACTTAACATTTAGCCGCGCAACGAAAACACGCAAGTGTGTACGTAGCCTTAAAATTTCTTAGTCACCTTTATAATGTGTATTTGTCGTTTATTTATAAAATTGGAACAAATATATTTAAAGAAAATTTCCTAATTACAAAAACATTGCTTCGTATTTTCTAAGTATTTCCGCAATTAGCATATCGAAAGTATTCGTGGTCAAATTGGGGGAATTACGTCCAGTAAAATTGTTTCGTTTTATTACTGGGTATTTTGTATGGAAATTACAGTGATCAGGGAATAGATTAACTCTAAGTTAATAAGCCAAGGTTCACGATCAAAAAGGGTTGTATTTTAGCATATATTGTTTTAAAATTAGTTTTCATGAAAAACACTGATTTATTTATTAAAGCACAAAACCGACGTAAGTTTTTTTTTTTATATCAAAAGATGGCAAACAAGCAACCTTTCGTTTTGGTCACCTGGATTCGCCGAAATAGCGAAGCGATAGTTGCCCATATAATTCCGCAAATGCAGATGCGTTACCTACCTTTAAATAAACGGAAAAGGAGACACACAGAAAGAGGATATTTGCCCTTACTATGACCCTCTTCCGCCAAATTTACTGTCCTTCTTTTCCTAATAAGAAAATGGTGGGAAGGGAAAGAAGACTAAATTTAGGCCTTCGTCACTACACTCATCGGATGAAATGCAGAATTGCTTCCACTTGACGCCTGTCTTCTTGTGGTCGTGGTATTTCACTGTTCGATCCGGCCCATTCGTGCACTTAATAAATATTGTTGTTGCGGGATCTACCACTTGTTAGTACATATTTAGGTGTTTCAATAAAATAGTTATTTTCATCTAATAATTTCTTTCTCCACTTTAAATCAGGACAGATCAACTGAAATGAATATTATCTGGTCACCCTACTGTTTAAATTCTATGTACGTAAACAAAACCGGAGCTTAGTAATGACTGCGGCTTTAAGCGTATCTTCTTACCCAAGAACTTCACTGCAATGATATTGTACCAGTACATATTGTCATCCCATTCATTCTCTTTGACTAAGAAGAGACAACAATATGTATACAAGTTACACTGGAAACTCTCACTTTGTATGCTCTAAATGGAAGGTAATTTTCTAACCATTGAATCGTAGTTAATTATACAGCAAGTGCACTATAGAACTTTTGAGTACAAATTACTTACTACCCGAATAAAAGGGGCTTAGTACCTATTTCATCTTAGCGGCTAGCACGACTGTAGTTGTACATAACCGCGCTAGCGGAAATAGGACACGCAACTTCTAACATCCATTCAAGTAAAGACCAGAATAATGCGACTATCTACTAAATATCAATTGGATCTTAATGTTTTTATGTATTTGTAGCTATTTTTGTCACTTAATTTGTAACCACAGTTTAATAAATAGTTCAATCTGTTTGATTTTGAATTTGAAGTGTAAAATACAATTCTGTTCGTATTCTTCCGGAGTTAATTCATTTGTACTTTAACCGACTGGCTCATCATCATCAGCTCACTATACATCCCCACCGAGCGGCTCGGAGCCTACCCTAAGATAGGAGTGACTAGTCCATTGTCAACTACGCTGGCAAAGTACGGGTTGGTTGATGTCACACATATATTTGAATTTGTTCTCAGATATGTGCAGGTTGCATTGCGATGTTTTTCTTCAGCGTAAGAGCGTCGGACTGGCTCATGCATGTTTAAAATTAGACTTTCAAGTAATAAGACAATCAAGTTTTTTGTTTTATAGATCAACTAATTATTTAATTATGTTAACCGTGGGTTTCTGAGTTCAATATCTCTGTTTAAAAAATATTGTTATCTTCGTTTTGTAAAATAGTTTTTGGTCTCAGAAACTACTATACTTTAAGTGGTATATCTATGGTCTAATTATAATAAAGAATAGTAAATGAAAATATATAACAAAAAATGACCTATATACATATTTACCTTATTTAGGATTATTTACGAGCGGTTTTTAATGTTTCTTCTTCAGGAAATCGCGTTCCATATTTCTACCTGTTCGCTTTTCCCTCACATCCGGTTTGGGGCGCGTAAAATAACAAAACATTAACGGCTCTATTCTTTCCTTTTGTCTTAATATATAAAAATAAAATATTTTATTATAGTGAATTTGTTTGTTGTTAATTAATTTAAAAGTACGCACAGGAATTACAATTGTTATTAATATCTCTTTAGTAATTTAGTACACATTTTTATGCGTAAAAACAAATAGCTATCTCTGTTATTTTCAACGAGAAAAGAGAGATGACATTACGTTTTTGTACAAGTATTTTGACAGTAGAAACTCTCGCAGTAAATCTTATTTCAAAACACATACATATAATTACTTTATATCAATCTTATTGTTTAAATTAAATTAATTCGTCTTGTTTTACAACACGACAAAGTTCAAATACGTCTAATAGGATTAAGGCGAAGAAATGTATTTCGCTATGACTTGGTTTAACTTATTTTAGAATGAATAAATTAGAATAACTTAAACTTAGACTTTAAATATGAAAGTCATTTGTAAATACATTTTAGTTTGAAATTAATATCTTGTTAAAATCATCAACATTATGTTGAAAGTTATTTTTCTACTCTTTTAATAGTTACAAAATAATGAAAAGAAATAATTATCTCTATATTAAAGTTGCTTTACTTTAAATGTATTTTATGATTATACTAGCGGTCGACCGCGACTTCGTCAGCGCGGAATTTAAAAAAAAAACATAAGTTACCTCCTGCATTCTAAGTCCTGTCAAAATCGGACCAGCCGTTTCGGAGATTATCCAGATTACAAACAGGATCCAGATTATGGACAGGCAGAAACAAAAATGTTTTTTTTTTTCGTTATAAGTAACGTCATGTTCATGAAATATGACGCCGAGGAAGCCGAACCTTAAGTTAGGAGTTAAGTTGACTTCACACAAATTGAATTTCTTCGCAGATATGCACAGTTTGCATCACGATGTTTTCCTTCACCAAGTAAATACTACTATTACCACGGGAAGCGACAACTATATAAGTACAGTTTTTAAGAAAATTGTTCAAACAAAACATGAAATTTGACACGGTTCTTTTTTTGGTCATACGTAGAACTACACTACGTGAGAGGCGTACATCATTTTACTCTTGGATGTAAAGATTTAAGTAGAATCTAAGAAATTGTGACGCAAAATAAGATGGAACTTTTATTTCTTGTAACTACGTAAAAAAACTTTTACAGAGGACGAAAAACTAAAGTGGATAAAATACGTTAACAGACGGAAATGAATTTCCTGCGGTTTCTTTGCGCCTTGGGGAGTGTTTGTAGGCGATTTGTTCCATTTACAAGATCGCTTTTACAAATAGAAAGATAAATAAGAAGGATGGATTTTCGTAAGCATGACTTTTACGTTTTTATAAAATTTACCAGAAAAACATCCGGGTTTTACACTGGCAATATTCTTACAACACTTTAATCTATTTGTTCCTGTAAAATATAAAATAACTAGCTGTTGTCTGCGACTCCGTCTTCGCGGAATTAATAGTAATAAGTAGCCTATGTGTACTTACAGACTATGTTCTACACCTATTCCAAATTTCATCAAGATCCGTTGAGCCGTTTCGGAGACAACAAAACAAACATCCATCCATTTAAACATTCGCATTAATAAAATAAATAAGATAAATGATATAAAGTATAGCATTGCTTGAAAATTACAATCATAAAAACTCGGACATTATTTAGATTATCACTAGCCCGCCCGGAGCAATACCGGTGGTTCGGCTGATGAGTGTGCGTTCCGGAGACCTAATTTTAGTCCTCTTTCCATTCACTCTTCTTCAATGGAAAGGATGGGAAGGAGAAGGGGGATTCGATGGAGGAGGGGGCGTAGTGGAATGGAAAATATTATCTTTCTGTGCTTCTCCTACTTCGTCGAATTAAGGTAGGCACTACATCTGTAGTTTTGGATATGTATGGGCAGCGGTTGCTTCGCTATTTCTCCGAATTCAGATGGCCGCTTGCTTGTTTGCCACCTTATAATTAAAAAGTTTCCTTCTAGATTCATCAAGCGATGGGTATATCCTTAATCCTTAATAATATTATAAATGCGAAAGTAACTCTGTCTGTCTCGCTTTCACGCAAAAACTACTGAACAGATTGTAACAAAATTTGATACACAGATAGTCTAGAGCCTGAGGAAGGACATAGGCTACTTTTTAACGCGAAAAAGGGGTTGAAAGTGGGGGTGAAAGTTTGTATGGAAGTATCGCCTACTATCGTTTACTGAACCGATTTAAATTAAATTTGGTTCACTGATAGTCTAGAGCCTCTAAATATATTAAAAAGAACACCTAGAGCCGAAACTTACTTCTTACTAATATTATAAACTAACTACTCCGTCCGCACGACATAAAAAAAATTTACTTGCTAATATATAACATTATAAATGCGAAAATAACTCTGTCAGTCTGTTTGAATATATGTATAGCATAGCATATTTGATTTTGATAAATCATTAAAATTATTAGCGACATAAAAAAATATATATATACCTGTTTTGTTTAGTAAATATACACTCTAAAATCTCCATTAAAATTCAGTACCAGAAATTTAAAACGTAAATCTCTCCACTTTCAACACACTAAAGCATTACTGTGAGCGTTCTGTATTTAATTATAGACTAAATGCAGTATGTAGTCTATTCATCACTTTCATGGCCACAAATTACCTCTTAAATGGCTCGAAAAACGTTGCTTTGTAACATTATGACCCTGTTAAACGGACCTTAACGACGGCGTTATTTGAATATTGGTGTGGTATGTTCCCTCTTCATTTAACTTTGTAAGTGTATGTGTACCTTAAATTTAATACATAAACATATTTATTTAATTATATACTAACTGAACCCGATTAGTTAGAAATCAAGATTCAAAATAATGTCATTTAAACAGTTACATTAAACATGAAAAAAAAATCTTTACGACACAAACCTTTTATAGGTTTTTAAAAATCTTTCCTTGTTCAGTAAGTAATTTAAGGTCGTATAACAATCAAACAATACTGCTTTTAATTCCAAAGCCGCCCTCATCCAGGATACCGTCGCAACCTTGACTAGATCATCAGTCTATTTTACTGAAGGTCTACCTACACTGTGTGTCCGCTAACATTTGCCGTCCGTCCGTTCCGTTGCCGACCCTATTGGCCGTCTGTTCCTCGCCACTTAAGGTTTGTTATTCTTCAGGAAATGTCGTTTACCGTCGTTCTGTTGCCTAAGAATAGAAGATTACACGATAGCAACTAGAAAATATAATGTAAAACATTGAAAAAGTTATCAGTATCAATCCTCTAGCTTAAAATTTTACTCTTCATAAACAATATAATCTTCTTTATAATATTTGTATAACAAGATATTTTCTATGAGGAAGTAAAATTAATGCAGTTCCCGGCGTCAGCGGTCAAACGGGTTTTATATTAAATTCGATAACGGATAGCTATGAGACATCTAACAGATATTGAACACTGTAAAGTTCTAAAGAATTTGTAATTTAGTATATTGCTTGTAGTCATTTTTTTGTACATAATATAAACATATATTTTTTGTGTATTTAACAGTGTTAGTATAGGACGACTCACTTTTGTCAGCCGATTTGTTCGAAGATATGATTTAACTAAACTGACTTTACGTTAAAATTGTATTAAGACCTTTTCTAGTACAGGGCTGTATTTACTACATCTTATGAGGTTTAATTAATCTTGACACTATGGCTTACTATGCACTTAAAGTACATATAAATATATTTGAAATAGAATTCTGCCATTTTTTAAAAGAGATCTGTTCACAGTCGCTAATCTCATAGCTCTGAAATCAATTATTCAACCGAATCGAATCCGCGTTGTATTCGTTTAGACGAAAGCCTTTTGTAGGCTCGGTGAAATGTTTAAACTCGCCCGCGATAATCCAACAAGAGCCACCAACGCCTTTAATAAACTGGGCTTTAATTTCGTTTTATTTAATTAATTTTCTTCTTAAACCCTTTGACGGTTACTTTGTTAGGAATACATTGTAGAGGCTTTGTTAGATTTGTTTAAGTTAAATTAGGCTTATAATTAATAAAAAAATGTTAGCATTTTACCACGGTTCTCGCACTATTCAGATTTTTTTATGTAGTGTTTACTGATTACTAAGTAGTTTTATGTCGCGAAATACTTCAGAACGAAAAAAAAAGATTATTTTTCTAATACGGGATCAAAGGGACGGTATGTTTAATAAACCGAATATGGAAACTCTAATCGTATTGAAGAAAGCAATTCAGATTTTAATTTGAAACTACTCTTTTTTAAGCTTTATTGTAACAGTGAAAAATAACGAATTTAACGCCCTCTATGTGTGTATTCGAATACTACCGTGAATAGCGTTAGAGATTTTCCGGTTCTCTAAAGTCAGGTTTGAAGGCATAGATGGCGCTGTTATGTATTTGACTATATTAAATTTTATAAGTGAAAATAAAAAGAAATACGGCACCATTTCATTGCTAAAATTTTTGCCATCTGCTTTTTATTTATTTTTGCTTCTTTTTTTCTAAGTTAAGTTTAATTACATAGATGGCGCTGTCACCACTTATCTTTTATAGTTTTAGTTTTGCCTTTTTAAACTTGAGTAAACTTATTACCCTTTTAAACTATAAACGAGTAGTACAACGAAAAAAACCAAATCTCAAAAATTTTAATCTGAAAATGTATGGTGTTGAAGCATTTTCTAAAATCGACTTCTAGTTTTGGTTTTGGTTGTTTTCACAAATAATGTTGAAAACCTTATAAAACTATTGTATAAAGTAAAATAGTCAAATTATATACAAACTGAGATCTCCAAAACATTCCATCGAAAACCATTTTATTCATACTTATTACGTATTCCGATAAATAAATTCCAAGTGAGCAATTTATATCGGAACTACGTAATAAAATTTATGAGTTATAAAATATTTATTTCTGTACAGTATATTGTAAAGATCCCAGACTGAAATTATATATGATGAATTTTCTTATATTTTATTTTATAAATATAAAATTTTCTATTATAATATTAGTTAAATGTGACGTATTAGATAATGTAGAAAGTGAAAATTTGCAAGTGAATGATATAGCAGGTTCAATAATCGGAGTTATTGGTGCGGATTCAAATACAAAAAGAATTAAAGAACTAAATGATAAATTAAAAAAGGTAGACAAATATGTAGTTGATAAAAACAAATATGCAGAATTACTAAAGAACATAACAATTGAAACTGATTTGAATGCAACTAATTTCTTTAGTGCATTATACGAAAGAGATTATTTGAAAGTCATCTCCGGGAATGAAACGAAAAGTATTTATCTCCAACTTAAGGAAAAAATGAACAGAGATGATGTTATTAAAATATTAGCTGAGAAAGGGAACACAAGTAATTTGGTGAAATCAGCTAGAAAAGCTATTGGAATCGATTATATTGAATTTAATGATAGAGACGATAATGATATAGTACTAGATAATATAGTTGATGAGATTTTAGCTCAAGCGCCAAGTGATAATCATAAATTCGACCACAACGATAATGACGGAATGTACTGGGGTAAGATTAAAATTTTGTATAATCCTATAAAAAACGTCCAAATCTGAAACTTTGTTTAAGTTTTATGGTCATATTTAGTCAAATGAACAGTTTTATGGAGAGTATGTAGAAACTAAAATATCTAAATGAAAGCCACCTAAATAGTTAAACTGAACTAAAAATATTCAATTAATAATGTCGACCAATAAAATAACCTTGGTAACTGCATAGCCATATTTTTGGCTTATTTTAGCTATTTATTTGACTTTCTTAGACTTCATAAAAAATGACATGATGCTGAGCATGATAATGAAATTTGAACACTACCTTCTTCAATAGATATATTCATTCTTTTTATAGTAGACATATTAATCATTTTTTTCAGATCCTCAAGGTGAATTAGATGATCTCAAGGAATATCATCGACATGACGGTAGACGTATTTTTAGAGGGGAAAGAACGACGATCAAGAACTATCCATTCATGGTGTCAGTGCACGTATTGGGCAGGTTTTGGTGCGGAGGTTCGTTGTATTGGAATGATCTGGTGCTTACATCAGCGTCTTGTTTGCAGTTGTAAGTGTATTTAAGAAATGCTTAATAAGGCTTCTAGTCTTCACCAATATTCTTGCAATAATGAAAGGTTGTTGTCAACTTACTTAATTATACTTCATTTTAAATTCAAGGATGCATAATAACCGCTTCTTCCGAGAAAATCCGAAGCTGCTCCAAGTAAGAATAGGAAGTAATCATAGCAGGATTGGTGGGGAAATTATAGACGCACTTGAGGTATTGTTTGTATTTCTATATGAGTTTTACACTGGGATGCCATACTAAAATGTTTGGGCTTTTTATACAGAGTTATCAGCTATGAGCTATAACGATGTTATCTCTTTTATCATATTTCCAGGTGTATTTTCATCCTGGTTACAATCCTCGTACCTTGAATAATAACATAGCGGTTATACGCCTACGTCACCATCTCTATTTCGACCACCACCGTACGCCGAAGCTGATTGCAATATCCTACAGCCCCTTCAGTATACCCACAACAGCTGAAGTATTGTTATTGGGTTGGGGGGTTAAAAAGGTAAAGTTATAAGATTTAACGTGGTTTTCCATTATTATCTGTGCAAGAACACGTTTTTTCTCAGTTTCTTCAAAAAACACATGAGAGACGATAATATGCTTTTTTACGTTTTAAGTTTTCTTTTGTGGTTTTCAAGGTATGTTGTAATTTAGTAATTGTATTTACACTACTCTTCCAGCTCTCTCAGAGAATAGCTTTCGAGCCGGTCTTCCTACAACAAAAACTTCTACCCGTATATCCGAATATATTTTGCAAAGAAGTCTACGGAGAGTAAGTATTTTTAAGTGCTAAATGTATAAATGAGTTATAAGATAGATACAATGTTCAAGAATTCTTTCTCGACATTAAAAAGATTCTGTTTTAATTGACTAAAATATAATCCGAAATTGTTAGAGTACATGTATTGATACGAAGCTACGGCAGAGGGAGTGATACGACTTAACGAAAGAAGCCTAATATTTGAGTTCTATTTCAGTAAATTTGTTTCATCTACAATGTTTTGCGCTGGTACTATGACAACTGGAGAAGGAGCGTGTTCAGTGAGTTTTTGAACATCTATCAATTCCTTATTATTAATATCACTAATGTTATTAATACGAATGTTTAGATGAGAACGAGAGAGAGGAGAGAGAATAAACTTTTTTTTAAATTCCTTTCCGCTAGTAACAATATTTTTAAATATTTTTTGACCATAATTTGAGTCCTTAAAACTTTATTTGTCAAAATATTAACGAAAACAAATTTAACCACGTAACAAGATGACTTAAACCAACTTTCTTAAGATTTCTGTGACTGTCTTCTTAATTAATAACCTAATTACTTTCCGAGTAAAGATGGATTACCCGAAATAGGTTTCGAGATTGAGAGAACGTTCAAGATGGATTGGTTAGCTATATTCCGTGGGTTTATCTTTTCTATAAATAAATAAAAAAACTCTGATATATCAAGTAACAGCTACGAAGCGCAGCGACTTGAAATTTTTTACAGAGATTTCTGTTCCTGCCCAGGCAAGTACTAAGAAAGGACTTTACGAAATTCATCCTTTAAAAGTATATAGTGAGAGTGAAATTTTCTATGAAGAAATCACGTACAAAGTCGCGGGCAACAGCTAATATATAACAAATACATACAACCTTCTGTTCGTGTTATTCTTCATATTGCTCGGTATAACCTTGACTAAAATATAATTTCCAGCACGACGCGGGAGGCCCTGCAGTTATGTCGGGAAAATTAGTCGGGATAATCTCATACGGCCCGTCCATTTGCGGCTTCCCAAATGCCCCGACCGTGTTCACATTAGTTGGGGCGTACGCTGATTGGATCGAAACTATTAATGAGACGGTAGGTATAATTGCATCAAGTTTATATCCGACTTTTTATAACACAGTGACAGCGTTAATATAATCCTTTTGATGTTAATAAGGAATGTGGTCAAGAGATGGCGTTACTTTACCATTTTCTTATATCTATTACCATTACGACTTTTTCTTGCTTCAATTGTATCGCAGTCGCAAGAATAGTCACCGATTTATAAAATAAAAGAGTTGAAAATAAGTTAATTTTGCCATAGAATTATAATGCTGATGCGATTTAGAGAATATTATATACTTATAAAAAAGTATAGATTTGGTTTACTTAGCTTAATTTCTACCCAAAGGTTGTCCGGCAGAGTTCGCTGCTTAACGATAAGACCGCCTTTTGTGAAAATCCTGTTGTACTTTCTTTTTTTTTTGTAACTCCATGATAGTGCACAATAAAGTATATTTGTATTTTGTATTACGAGTATATGATTTGAGATTTTTGTATGTATGTCTCATATGAATAATCTCAAAAACTACTGAACCGATTTCAGAAATTCTTTTGCCAGTAGAATGCTACATTATCACTGTGTTGTCGAGAAAAACTCCAATTCATTGTACAGTGAATACTTTTATTCCATTTTCAACATTTCTAACGGTCAACTAGCATAGTTTCCACTAGACAACTTATCACATCGACGGTTATCAAACGACTGGCCGAGCTCCTGACTCAAAAATCAAAACGCTCTTTCAACCCCACCACACTCAATCCATTCGCCGGAAGTTGTCACAAAAGAGTGACGGGGTCGAGTAGTGTTGCCATTTAAGAAAAATAAAACTACCTTTTATAAAATTATTACAGTGTAATATAGACTAGACTATATATTACACTGTAATAATTGTATTAATTGAGTTATCAACGGCATGCAATATCGCAGATAAAAACTATTTTACATTTTTTTCCAGATGCCAAGTTATCATATTGGAAAGAAGAAGACAACAACATTAAATCCAGTATTGGCTATGCAATATTATAATTTAGAACAATATACATCATTGAAGGAAAAACTGCTGGAACATCAGACATCCAAGGTAACCCCACTCGACATCATGACGATGCCAACTGAAGGCAATGTTACAGCGACAACACCTGGCGCTTTGAGAAAGAAAAAACTAAAAGATGTAATAAAATATGATAAAGTTAAGATTGCTCATAAAAAGAAGTTAAAATACATGAGATAAATGTAAAATACATAGTTATGTTTTAGTTGTGATTAAATTTTAACTATAGAAGGTTGTTCTTTTGATACCAGAGGTCTCTATCTTAAAATGTAATTTTCTTTATATATAACTAGCTGTTACCCGCGACTCCGTCCGCGCGGAATAAAAAATGCCCACAAGATAAAAAAAAGTTCCTATGTCCGTCTCCTAGTCCTAAGCTACCTCCCCATCAATTTTCAGCTAAATCAGTCCGACCGATCTTGAGTTATAAATAGTGTAACTAACACGACTTTCTTTTATATACATAGACTAGCTTTTAAACGCGATTCCGTCCGCGAGGAATAAAAAATAGAAATCGGGGCAAAAATTATCCTATGTCCGTTTCCTGGTTCTAAGCTACCTGCCCACCAATTTTCAGTCAAATCGATTTAGCTGTTATTGAATTATAAATAGTGTAACTAACACGACTTTTTTTTATATACATAGATAACATAATGTAATAAGTATTAACATATAATTTAACATCACATATAGCTTATTTGGAATCCTCTCTACCTATATATATCCAGTATAAAGAAGCTTCTTTTGAAAAATAATTTATAAAGATGTCGATAATAAAATTGGTCTTCTAATGTTCGCTTCAAGATAGCCTTCGACAGCCATGATTAGTCAACTGCTGTACTTACCTGTAACAAAGAAATCATTTTATGAGTGTTTAAAGAATCTTGTTATCTGTAAAATTAATGAAATTGAAGTGTCTGAAAGTAATTTTTTTTTTTTTATATAAGAAAAGGGGGCAAACGAGCAGCGGGAACACCAAGGTGTTCATCGACGCCCATGGACATCTGCAATACCAGAGGAATCGCAAATGCGTTGCCGGCCTTTGAGATGGTGAAAAAAAACCATGTACACGATATTGTTTATGTTGCTTATAAAGATATTACATATTGATAATTTTTGTCCGTCTGTCTGTCCGTAAATTTGCGTATGTTCCGGGTAATCTCTGAAACGGATGTAGAGATTTTGATGGACCTTTTACTCGAAGGTGACTTAAGTGTGCGGAAGTAGCTTAGGCTATTTTTTAACCCGAACTAACGAAATCGCATTAGTTACTAATAAGTTTATCTTGGGTTTTAAAATATTGTAACTCAAACTGTGCAGTGGAAAGTCACGTTTAGGATGACATGAGAATCTCGCTTTGTCACCAAAGTCCGTGATCAATCCAAGAACTCTCAACATATACCGTCTAACTCAACAAACTTAACACGATTCGTAATTTCGTCGACCGTATTCCGGAACTGATTGCTTACATTCATTAGATAAATGAATAAATTGGGTTAGAGAAAATTGTCTCCGCCATTCAATATTCTGGAAAGGAAAAAATTAAATTGAAGAAAAGACAAAACGACTGTGATAAAATATGCATTGGAAAACGACTTAATTTTATAGAAACTCTTAATGCCACATCTTTTATCACTTGATTTTTTCTGATGTATAGAAGGAAGGATGTTTTCTACGGGTACTTATATTAGTATGTTTATACATGTCTGCTTGTATATATTTATTCATTGTGCCTAACAGCTAAACAAATTTTAACCAGTCATCTCCCTGAACTTGTCCCAGTTACCTAGGGTCGGTGCACCAGGTTTCCTTCCTCCAAATCAATCTGTCTGCCGTCATTTCCATCGTCATCCCCTTCTTGATCATGTCACCTTTCACGCAATCCATCCATCTCTTCCTATGTCTACCTCTACCGGTGTACCTCTCCACACCCATACTTATTATTCGATTTGCCAAATGCGATTCTTCCCTCCTCAAAACATGCCCATACATACCACGCTAACTTTCTACTTCTCTATTTTTCCACTACCATCGCTACAGTGAATTTTGATCAGTGACATGTACTTTTCAATTCTTTCTGAGAGCGTCATAGAATGAAATAAATAATAAATAAGTATGACGAGGCAAGCCACTAGAGCATTGTTTTATGTTATAAAATGGGAAACGAACAATTAGCCACCTATTTTTTGTAACATCAATTTACGTAAACACTTTATGAATTTAAAATCTGACAATCTTAAAGTGATATACACGAAGACAACTTGCAAAATATAAGCTGAAAATAATTCTCAATCTGATCAAAAGCTTCGCTACAGCTTCTGTGAGCTTTCATACGTCGCGTAATCCGCTTAAACTTATGTTTAGTTCAAAGTTGCATTTGCACTAACGTTTAAAATATTTTAGTTGTACTTTTTAAATTGAGTACATCGTTAAATAAGTACTTTTCAGGTTAATTTTAAGCCTTTATATAATACAAGCTTTAAATTTATTTGGTATTTAAATTTGGTACAGATGTAGAACATGGTTAGGAAGGAAACATAGGCTACGTGTTAATTTTTTTTTACTCCGCGTGGACGGAGTCGCGGGAGACAGCTAGTAATAAATAAATAACCGTCAGGCTGTATGTAATCAGCATTTCGCTCAGAGGGAAAATACAAATCGAACACCTCATTCCTGAATATCGGTTCCGTCGTTTAGGATACAAAGATCATAATAGGATTGATGTAGTGCGATAAAAACCTCCTTAGTTAGTCGGGTAATAATAAGATATTGGCGTTGTCAAAGCAAATCTTATACAGCTAGTTATAATAAATTCAATAAAATACAAAAAAAAAAAAATTGAATGTAACGTATAAAGAAATACAGTTATAGCCAGACATTTGACCCAATTGTGATAACGAGAGTCAACCGCGGCTTACGAGATTTAACAAAGGGACGACTGCCGATACTAACTGAAAGGTTTTGCGATCGGGAGATAAGAAAGAAGCTGATGCTCGATTGTTAAACCGATTTTATTTTATTTGTAAACATTTTCTTTTATCAGGTATCCGTTGAAATCATTTAAATCACTGCCTTCATATTCGTGTCATACAACAGATCTCTTTCTAAACTTAAAATAGCCGTTATTTGGTACCGAGGAGGTTAACATAGGTAAGTACCCTTTTTCTAGTGCAGAACATGATTATGAGGGTTTTAACCACATAAAACACATCAGTGGCCATCCTCTAGTGAGACAGGCTAAGCTCTGAGATCTCCAATGAAACGCACTGGTACTCCATAATATTAAGCTTCCGTGCTACCCAACAGAGCATGCGCTTTCCTTCCCACATCCAGATGCTCACTTTCAAATCTCGTGTGAATATGCTCGTCAATCCCTGTGAAAAAAACCTACTCGTGCCGCTATACACACTCATCAGAAATGGTATAAACGGATGATAATAATAAGAAGATTAGACGACTGTAATGATGAACGTTAGAAAGATTTAAAATGTTATAAAGTCCACAGCATTAGTTGCTGAACGACTTGCCCGCTCGACTGATGCAATACCGAGACAGCGACCAGCGTGAAGACGAAGCATTTCGTAACGAAAGTCGTCGTCGAAAGTGGATTTAGCGAGAGCTCGGACGGGTTTATCTAATAAGCGCCTTGCATGTGCATTCAAGTATAAACTTTGTTAGCTTCTAGAGGAAAGCGTGTATCAAACGTAATAGAAAACCTTTCAGATAGTAAGAATGATTACGTCATAAAAAGACACAAAGGTTGCTGTAACAAAAGTTTTATGTTATCCGCTGGCCATTGAATTTTATGTCTTGACACAAAGACATAAAATATATTGTCCGGCAACAGTTTTAAGGTGCTGTTATTTTGAGCGATTATTACAACTAGTATAAGAATTTATTTCAAGTCTAGATCGCTTTGTTATGTGGTCTTTTTTGATATTTGATTCACTTTAATGCATGTTACTTGCATATAATGATCATTTCTAGATAGAAATTAATTCGATGCAAATGATTTAACCACGCTGAATAATAACAATCTAGTGAAAAGTATAGCCTAAAACACTCTATGATAGTGTAGCTTCCCAACAGTGAAAAAAATTTTCAAATCGGGTCAGTAGTTTTGCAGCCAATACAATGCAAACAAACAAACGATAAAACTTTATTATTTGTAATATATGTACTTAAAGAAGGTCCAATTTTTCTTTAACACGTTAAATAAAATGTATATATTTAATTTACATTGAACCAAAAGTGCCTTCCCTAAATCGTATTCCATTCCTAAATTATGTATCAAAACGGCCTAAAGGTTTTCGATATATGCGAACGTGACTCGATTCTCAACCATTGATATTTAGCTTTCGTTTCCAAATAAGTTTCCGGAGCATTTTCGAGACGGCACTTTTAAATGCTTCGATAAAACATCTTAATAATTAACGCCATCTGTTATTTAATTTTTTTTTTTAATAATTAAACAGATTTGCAGACTATGAAATTAACTAAATTTTTTGTTCATTTCAACTAAGCGTGCTAGACTATGGTTAACGATAGTCAAATGGTGGGAGTCGAACACAATACCTCGTGATCTGTAATGCATAACCTTAACCATAAGCTATCAGCGCTTAACTTTTTAGATTTCAAAGGTAAACCTACTTACCTAGGCTTTTTTCTTAAAGAAAAACTTTAAAATGCAGTGAAGCCTATTATGAACCATCAGATGAATAGAGTTACATGTTTTAAGATCTCTTTGCAGATGTAACCCTTTTCATCGGTGTGTTTATTTCGGCAGCAAATATTTTTCTTACAGACTTCTGTTTAAAAGAAGTTAAAAGTATAGCTGTTTACAAATATCTTGGTGGCTCAAGGTCATTGGCGCGGTGCGCAGTGCCCTCCCTTCGCATACCGCTACACCAAAAATTGTGTTCTATGCAGCGACTCGCACGAAGTTAAGAGCTGGTAAGATAACTGAAAACAACTATACCCATGTAAATGATGTCTTGTTTAGACTAGAACTAAACTTTAATATTTAATTAAGTGTTACTAGCGCGTTACAAAACTAAGTATCCTACTAACGAAGTATACACAGAGGAAAGTTAGAACTTGATATTTACTTTAACTTAACCGACAACTTGATCGAGAAAGTTCTTGTTCTTTGCTAAGTACATTACAATAAAAATTTCAAATAATTTACTTCTACTTATACGAGTATATGATCTCGTAATTATTACGTAAAAGTTTTAAAGATAGAAATAAATAGTATGTACAGTGTGTTAATTGTTTTCTTCTAATTATAATTATTAATTTTAAGAAGCTCAGGTTACTTTATATATATAGGATGAAAGAACAAAGTGTAAAACAGAATGTCTTGTTGTATATAATTGCTATCTTTGCCATATAAATCGTATCTCAATGACCTTCTATTAAAGAATAAGATTTAAATAACACATCATTCTTTAAAATTGATTAAGCCGTTAAGCTATAAGAGGTAACAAGAACGCGAGTAATAATAGCCTGCCAGTTATTCTAGAAATTGTTTATATGTGTTAAAGAAGGTATACTTGCAATACCGCGACCACACAGAAGAAAGGCGTGAGGTGGAAGTAATTCCTCGTTTCGTTTCAAAAGGGATGGGAAGGGGAAGTGAATTTTATGGAGGAGGGGACGAATTCAGGTGGCTGCTTGTGAGATTGCCATCTTATATAATAAAAGAAAATAGTTAATACTGTTAGTACATAAATTTGATATTCAATAGCAGGTAAAATCTATCAACAGCATGTCACATCGATGATCAATTACTGTCCGTTGTGAGGGTAGAAACAAACACTAAACCGACGTGTCAGAGACAAACCCAATGAACTGAACTTCGCATACGCTCGACTGCGCGCTCCCTAATTGTGTTTGAGAGCATGCAATATATGCGTAAAGTTACCTTGTTGATTACGGTATATAGTGTAGTCTGACCTCTATTACACTGGACCGGCTATAGACCGACAAATATTGTGCCTATTTGATTTTTGGCATTGCGATTACAGGACCGATTAAAAGTCCGCGAATCTAATAATAAAGGGCAATGTATACACTCGTATAATCGAAATATATCGACAATAAATAGACGTGACATTTGTATTGTCACATATTGCCATATCTAGAATGTTATTATATTCGAATACGATACTAGAGTCACTTCAGTCGAACCCTATAGTAAGAAGTAGTAGTTGTAAATATCGAGAAGTAATAGATAAGGAACATCTGTAGCTCTATTAAATTTGTTTGTTGTCAAAAGTGTCAAAATTAGATCTAGGGTACTTAAAATCATAACCATAGGGTACTTCAAATAATTGCTAAGAACAGCCTGTCCAGCGTTTTTTTTGTATATTGAAATGAAATAACTTGCTAAATTAAATTATAAAATTGACATGAAAATAACAATACCCATATTTTCCTCTGGTACTTACGTAAAGAAATATATAGTTTGTTCAATTTGACTTCCCCAGAGATATAAATACCGCGACTTTAGTGACCTTTTTAAGCAATACGCCCTTGGCTCTACCGAGGTGCCTTGGGCCGCCCTAATCTTGTTTATTTATTGCCTATAAATTTATCCTTAAACATGGTTTCTTAAACTTCTCTTTTAGTGACAAAGTAATATATAAATTACATGTAATTAAATTATTTAGAATTTATTTACTACAATTTATTTATTATATATGGTCATTTATATAGATTTACTAGCGGACCCGACAGACGTTGTCCTGTACACACGTCTTTAATTTCATACTTTTTTTAATGAGCTGAAACAATTTGGACCGCTTTGATGAAAATTATTATTGAAAAGTTATTACTTTGTTAAATAAATAACAGCATCGTAAATGAAAACTTTAACTCATTTTAATGAAAGGTGAAAAAGCTTGCACTCAAAACATTTTATAACATATATATTTATTTATTTTTAATTTACAAAAACTTAATTTATCGTAATGCCATTGGATGTACAATATTTTTAGTTAGTCCATGAGGAGTATAAACAAACAAACTCGATGGTTTTCCAACTCTGGAACACGCAACGTACAATTGGCCGTGAGAAAAACACGGATTTTCTAAATCTAAGCCACAAAATGTCATCGTTTGACCTTGTGACTTATTAATAGTCATAGCATATGCCAAACGGATCGGAAATTGTAAGCGTTTAAATGGTATAGGTGAATCTGAAGGAATCATTGGGATCCGCGGTAAAAGTACAATTTCACCTTGGAATTTTCCAGATAAAATATTCGCTTCAATAATGTTGCCCATGATTTTTTTTATAACTAATCGCGTGCCATTACACAATCTCGGGGCATTTAAATTACGAAGCAAAATTATAGGTGAGCCAATCTTCAGTCGCAAATTATGTGGTGGCATTCCAGGTAAATCTAAAGAATTCAAAAATTCTACTGGATAGTTGACCACTTCGTCAGGATCAACAACGGTGTCAATTGATTTAAATGTAATTTCATTACCAGGCAATGACTGTTGTATTTTAAAATTGATGGCGTCTACATCTAAATTTTTTGCAGCTAAAATAACTCGCTCTCGTAGCGATGATAGTATTCATGATTAGTATAGTTATATCTTAAATCTGGAAAGATACTATTTATTAATTCATCTTTGGTAGCCACCATGTTGCAAAAGTTCTCTGGAAATTTAATAAATTGGGTATCTTCATACAGTTGAATTTTACCGTTGCCAATGTCTAACAATTGTTCAGAGAATCCTGACGCTAATGGATCATTTTGTAGTTGAACGCGCATATTGATGGTAAGGCTCAATTTACTGACACTCCGCCATAGATAAGATTCCTTCAAACATGCGTTTACTTCGTCTGCATATGTCGCACGTGGAATTACTGGCAATGTTTGCCTGAAATCACCAGACAGTAGCAGTAGAGCACCACCGAAAAGCCTAGTATTATCTTTGATATCCTTCAGGGACCTGTCGAGAGCTTCAAGCGAATGCTTGTGGGCCATTGTACATTCATCCCAAATAATAATTTTGCATTTTCTCAAAACTTCAGCCATGCCGGAATGCTTCTTTATGTTACACATTGCTTCGGGATTTGTATGAACATTCAAAGGTAACTTAAGTGCTGAATGCGCAGTCCGTCCACCATCAAGTAACGTCGCTGCAATGCCTGATGAAGCAATGGCCAATGCAATATGATTTTGTGATCGAATGCGCGCAAGTATCAGTGAGATGAGAAAGGTTTTACCAGTGCCACCTGGTGCATCCAAAAAAAAGAATCCACCTTGTTGTGCTGCAATTGATACGTTAATTTGATCATATACATTTCGTTGTTCAGCTGTAAGCAATTGTTCATTATTAGCAACAAAAGTAGCCAACGAAGTCTTATCAAACTGGTGTTCACATTGAACATCACTGTTGATGATATCTACTGCAATTGATACGTTAATTTGATCATATACATTTCGTTGTTCAGCTGTAAGCAATTGTTCATTATTAGCAACAAAAGTAGCCAACGAAGTCTTATCAAACTGGTGTTCACGTTGAACATCACTGTTGATGATATCTACTGCAATTGATACGTTAATTTGATCATATACATTTCGTTGTTCAGCTGTAAGCAATTGTTCATTATTAGCAACAAAAGTAGCCAACGAAGTCTTATCAAACTGGTGTTCACGTTGAACATCACTGTTGATGATATCTACTGCAATTGATACGTTAATTTGATCATATACATTTCGTTGTTCAGTTGTAAGCAATTGTTCATTATTAGCAACAAAAGTAGCCAACGAAGTCTTATCAAACTGGTGTTCACGTTGAACATCACTGTTGATGATATCTACTGCTGGGCGGTTCGGCGCCGGCATGCCAAAATGGATGAGTGGCATGTTTGAAATAACAATACAAATATCCTCAATCATAATTAAAGCCTTATTGTATATTTCTGCGGAGAATTGAATATCAGGATTTTGATTAGTAATTCTAATCCGATGCAAAATATCTTCACTCATTGAGTCTTTATATTTGTTCCAGAGAGCAGATGCTTCAGACGGAAAACACGTTGTTAATATTATTGAAAATAATTGACGAATTTGTTGTGGAGATGAGCTCAGTGCTGCATCTGCAAGTGTGAGATCCCAATGGTTATCATCCTCCAATAAATGTAACTCACGACACGCATCGAAGAAAGTGTCGTATAAAATACCATTGACTTTTCGTAAATATTGGAAGGATGTCGGTCCAAGAACATTAACCAATAACAATTTTTTTCAAATTAATCGTAGCACCATCTGTCGGGACAAACTAAAATTGAAATAGAATAATATTGAATGCGATGATAGCGCCGTCCGCCGGATCTAATGTAAAACATTCCAAAATCAACAACTCCTTATAAATAAGAAATTTATTGAAAAAACATTTTCCAGTAGACCAAACTGTAAATCTAAACCATTCTCGAATCTCCACGAACACACACAAAAAATTTCATCAAAATTGGTCCAGTCGTTTAGGAGGAGTTCAGTCACATACACACGCACACAAGAAATATATATATTAAGTTTGCCCCCTTCTTTTATAAAAAAAAATGTGCTAAAATAAATGTAGAAAAACTGAAAACTTAAATCTTTTAATTAAAGATTATGCCAGATTTTGAAATGAAAGTTAATAAAAGTTTCTTACTTTTTAACAGAAACTTTTAAAATAATTTCATGCATTTATCCAAAACAAACATATATATCGATGGCTCCTAAGAATAAGGGCCAATGTGCAAATTGACAACTTTACAGGAGAGAATCTCAAAGTTTCAATCATATGGGAAAATAGAACGCATGATCCCTTTTACTTCAGCAAAAAAATAACAATTACACCTGTAAATATGTATTTTATTTAGTGCATGTTGGTAACTAAACAAAGAGGCAGCTTTTAATATAAAAAGTAAAAATCATCAATTTGTTACTTTAGCCCTTATACATAGGACCCATTGATATTTTCACTTTGTAATAACATAGTTTTAAAAATATATATATATAATTTAATTTTATAGTAAGTCCTGCACGAAACCACTCACATATGATGTAACATTATTTACTACCATATTGTACGTTATTTAGAAAATGTAACAAACATTTAACATCTAGAATATTCTTCGAGTCTGCATCTCATTTGTCATCGTTTAGATCTAGTCATAAATCAAACCGGTTAGATCCGCTCGGAACCAGTTTAGATGTTGCAAATGGTGTAAACCGGGCGTCATAGCTAGTTAGCTGATAAACAAATGAATCTAACATATAAAATACCGACATTTAAAACAATAATCATATTTCATACATAAGATGTATTTACGTAGCTAATAATGGAAAATTACACTTTGTCGGTCTGTATGTCTGTTTGCAAGGCCGCGTTTGTTCCAGGTAATCTCCGTAACGAATGTACCGATTTTGACGGAACTTTGACGGAAAGGTAGCTGAGGTACGCGGGCATGTCATAGTCTAGTTTTTATTATTCTACGCTGATGAAGTCGCGGACGACCACTATTATAAAATATATTCCCGAAAAGGTTTTTTGTGAAATTTTTATTTAAAAAAAATTTTTAGACAAATTGAGAATATTGTTTTTGAAGTCGGATAATAAGAAAGGAATGTAAGCAAAGTCGTGAGCATCAACTAGTAAAAAACATGCTAACGTTAAAACTTTAATTTCAATTCAACTACTTAGTAGTCTCTTATTAACAGTAATTTATAAGAAAATATTCTTAAAGTAAAACTAACTTTAAGCAAAGACTTTAACTAAGTAAGGTGTTTTAACTTAACTAAGCATAAAACTCAAAGCACCTTAACACAAGCAAAAAATAATTACTGCATTGAAAGTAATAATAAATATCTTAGATTTTGCACATTAGAACTATAATTAAGGGCTTTTAGTGACCATTTAATGACTGGATGTGGCAGTTAATTTAATTAGTATCTGCAATGAAAACGTCGAGTTGTCCAAAACTGGGTCATGTTTAACGTGGTCTTAACAAAATTAAGACATTTATCTTTATAAAGGGTTCGTACAGACGAGACGTGACTCGGAATAACTAAGACGGAGTCCCTGACTCAAATAATTTTATCCAAATGCGTCATTAGGAAAGCCAAAAGTCTTTGAATATTTAAAAATGTCACGTAACAGCTATAATCCCTTAATGACGTTCTCAGAGACGTTAACTGGTTTTCTTAGTGACTAAATAACAATCTGGATACGAATGTTAGTAGATTAAATATGACAGTCAAATTCTGTCAAATTAAATAACTAAAAATTACAGCAACGAAAATAAGAAACTAATTACGTGTAAATTTGCAAGCAAAATGTATTCCAGACGTTTTAAATCGTGTTGGATCGTTAAATAACTCAATTACCAAAACGAGTAACCAAAATGTAACCTCAGAGTAATGCAATGGTTAACCACATTTTTGATGGAGATTGCTAGAGTGTTCTTAGTTTGTGTGTGTATACATTTGAAAAATTTAATATAGTCTACAAGTACCTTAGTTATTCGCTAATAAAATGTATCAATTGATGTACAGAATTTAAACTATTTCATATTTAAAAAATAAGTTGATAAAATTGAACATTTTAAATCGATAAAAAGATCTTTTGATCGGTGTAAAAATGTTTGAAATTGTTTTTCACGATCAAATTATTTAAAATAATATAGATAAATTTATTCATAGGAACATACTTGTGTGTGATTATAAAGTAACTCCTCTGCACCGTATCTCAATTTGCGTTGAAATATTCAAGTTTAAATTACGGGGTCAATGAGGTCACAGACACAAGGGAGAACTGAAAATTAATATTACTGTGAGATTTGAATGAAAATTATAAATTATATACACATATACACTTAGAACCATGTAGGGTAGATAGATATTATATTTATTAAATTTGGTACCGACTATTCTGGACAATTTTGTGGACTTGAATGTGTTCTAATATTTAGCCGACTTCAAAAAGAAGGAGGTTATCGATTCGACTGTATTTTTTTTATGTGTGTTACTGCGAATCTCCGCCCCTGGTAGTCCGACTTTGATAAAAATATTTTAATCGAAAGGAAGTGCTTGCAGATGGGTCCCATTTTTTTTAATAACTAGAAGACTAGTAGATTTTGAATATAGCTTCAAAATTTGTTGCGAAAATTAGGGACATTTTTGCTTTAGGCGCTTATTTGAGAATATTTTGCACGTGGAAACGGCAAACTGTAACGATTATTATAAGCTCAGAAAGTAATTGTATTATTATTATTCTTAAAGTTCTTTGACAGTTCTGAAAAGTGAACGGGTGCTCTTTCCTTAACCACTGGCGTAGTTTCTTTAGGATGTCGGTTAAATATCTGTAAGGCGAATTAAATCATTTTTAATATTTAAGTTTAAACAAATAAAAAATATTTACCAATAACCATGATTAAAATTTGATGTAAACAAAAATCGCATACTTTTAAATTGGCTCGAATGTTTGTTTTTCCACTACGTTATCCGGATAAGTATTCTATAGAGGAAGTTTTATTTGAATTATTCAAAACTTGCATCTCATACATATTTCCAGTTTTAACGGTCAAAGACTTTGTAAGAGAAGCAGTCGTGGCGTTGAATAAGTTTTAAGTTCTATTTTTAAAACATGTTTTGCTAACACTAGATAAGGATAAACTAGGATTGTTCTAGAATACATAATGTCTTCTGTGTTTTTAATGCATACGTATAATGTGTATCTATACGAGTATTTTAGAAACAATCATTGTTTAAACGTATATCTTACTAATATTATAAACTAGCTTTTACCCGCGACTCCGTCCGCGCGGAATAAAAAATAGAAAACGGGGTAAAAAATATCCTATGTCCGTTTCCTGGTTCTAAGCTACCTGCCCACCAATTTTCAATCAAATCAATTCAGCCGTTTTTAAGTTGTAAATTGTGTAACTAGCACGACTTTCTTTTATATATATAGATGCGAATATTTAGATGTTTGAAGTTATCTTCAGAAATTTACAACTGATCTTTATGAAATTTGGCACAGATGTAGAACACATAGGCTATTTATTCGTTAATCATCAATAAGCCTCGGTAAAACAGATGCGGTTCGTTTAACGTTTGCTTGGAGACAATTTACCTTCTTAACGATGTTGCGACTTAGCAATGTGTCGGGTCACAGCTGTTATTGGTTTATACGACCATAAAAAGATGTACGATAATCGTGAACTTTCATTGCTGAAACTTGTATACATTGTATGTACATTGTAGACTTGTAACATAGTATGTCTCTCTTTGTTTAAAGAAAATAAGAGAAAAGACAATATGTTTTTATACAGACGTTTTGACAATAAAAACATATAGCAAATAAAGTATTGATAATAATTTTTGAAACGATTATAAATCAACGTTAGAAAAGTATTATCTTGTTGTAGTGTTATAAGAATGTTCAGTAGTCAGTACTCAGTCTAATTTTGTTTCTTTTTGAAGAAAATCTATATATATAAAAGAAAGTCGTGTTAGTTACACTATTTATAACTCAAGATCGGTCGAACTGATTTAGCTGAAAATTGATGGGGAGGTAGCTTAGAACTAGGAGACGGACATAGGAACTTTTTTATATTGTGTGCATTTTTTTAATTCCGCGCAAACGGAGTCGCGGGTAAAAGCTAGTAATTTATAAAAAGTAAGTAAAGTAAAGTAATATAATGTTTCACGTACTACTATGTAAAATAAGTGGAAGATTATGCACGTAGAGTTTCATAGTAAGTGTTACACAAGGTCATATGTAATACTCGGAACGAATACGTACGAAGGCACGTTATGACAGCCACACACGTTAGATGTTTCAAGACAGTTTTCATCTTGTATAAATACTAGCTATCGCCCGCGAACCCGTCCGCGCGGAATTAAAAAAAAAACTTAATAAGTAGCCTATGTGTTCTTCCAGACTATGTTCTTCATCTGTGCCAAAATTCATCAAGATCCGTTTAGCCGTTCTGGAGATACCTCCAAACAAACATTCATCCAACCATCCATCTAAACATTCGCATTTATAATATTAGTAAGATAGAGTGCTTGTGGCAAATTGAGGGATTAGTAGCAAAATTTTTATGAGGTTTGTCAGTGTACTTCATGCCCGATACTGCACAATCGTAATACAAATTTCGTTGATAACGTTACGAATACTTTCTCGTAAATTTTCGTGCTAAACCCTCTGTATACGCCTTCGTAACGTCATAGCCCAAATATATCAAAATTTGTATGAGATTTGTTGGTGTACTTTACGTCCCATTAGGGCTGCTCAAACTTTCATACAAATTTTGTCGATAATGTTACGAAAACGTTTTCGCGAACATTCGTACTAGACCCTCCAGAATTTATACTATGAAACTCATATATGCCTGTCGGTTTTGCATGTCAAGTAATAACCATGCAAACCTAACGTGTGTAGCATGTATTACTTTATAGAAACATACTAAATTTTCTCAGACAGGGATTAAAGCGAGAGCATTAAATTTTCTTCAAAATTCAAGTAATGTTTTCCTTCTTTTTACCCGACTGACTTAGGAGGGTAAAATTTCCGCGCATATGTACCTATGTTCTTTACGTACGATTTATTGAGACCTAGCACGAATGTTTGTGACAATCGCCTTAGTATCCTCATCGTCAATTATATTGAAATTAGTATGACATTTACTTTACACCCGATAGGGGGCGCTGCACAAAATTTGTCGACAACGATACTATACAGTAAACGATACTATAACGATACACTTTTCGTGATACTCTCAGTGTACTAGTTTAATTGCTGTAGTCATTCAGCTTTTCTGAATTTCCTACCTTTATTACAAACCGTATATCTGTAAGCGTTTGTTATTACTTTTATCAACCCTGACAAAGTTGAATTAGTTAATTATATGCTAATTCAACTTTGTCAGGGTTGATAAAGGGAGGAAACGTATAAATAGTAAATAAATATATAAAACTATAAAACATATATTTTCATAAAGATATGCTATGCTTCCTATCCACTGTAATGTGAGTGACGGTCACGTACAACATTGAGTACACGTATAAACAAAAAGTTTGCCTCTACAATATGCCGGGTCCTAGTCTAAAATTATTATATTGTTGGGTCAAGTACTTTGCATTGTAATGATAAAATATATTATCTACATATGTGTATGAGTACACACTTTCGCAATGGCGCTTTTTTAACGCGCGCTTAAAAACCGTTCAAATAGAAATACATTTCCGCGCATTCATGAGGTAGCGCTTTTAAAACGCGATGCTTTTTTATCGTTCTTTATTTCATTTTAAAGCGTTCATCGCTAGTATAAACGCGACGTTTAAAAACGCCCGTACGATTGAGGGTTAAATGCTTTAAAAGTAACAAAGCTATTAATCTTGTAAGAATAATTAAGTTAGAACTAAAATAAACAAATGAAAAACATGTTCCAACTCAGCGCCAAATAGATATCTCCATTCTCTGCTTACCTCCTTATTGTTAAGGCTTGTACATTTACATTATTTTTCTCCGTCTCATTAGTTAAATCTTAGCAAGAATATTTATATTGAAACAAATATAATCTTTTGATGATGGAAAAAATGCGCTCAAAGCTAAAGTAAGCCTTTGTGGCAACTGAAAAAAAACCTTTGAAAGGCTGTAGTCGGCTTATCCATGGTAACAATGTTTGGCTGAATAACTCATAAATTCATATTTCTTTTTACGAGAAATCTCCCGTCTTTTTAAATAGGTTAGCTCCTGTGACAGACAGAATGGAAATGTGAATTTATAATATCATAACACAAGTATAAGATAACGTCACTTTAAAAAAAAAAAAAGAAATTGAGAGAGATGTTTGTCTTAACAACGGATTTTTCCTGTTTCACTGTGACCAATTGTAACTTTAACTTTTTTATCTTTTTTTTTGTTTTTTATCTCTGTTGTGGAAAATGGACAGTAAAAATAATAGTATTGCAATCTTGAAGAGGATAAGAAACAATGAATAAGGAAAAAGGAACGTATAACTAATAAAATATATAATTATTAATTAATTAGGCTAGTTAATTAATGACTCTTATTAACGATATATTGCTTTGAATTGAAAATATAATTCGGCATGTATTCGATGTTAAAGTATTAAACATGAACGAAAACTTTTGATATGCACTCGTTTGGATTCCATTGAAATTCTCTCATTACTTAATCAGCAAAACATTTTAAAAGTTTTTTTTTTAAATCAGTTCAAGTGACGTTGACCTAGTTATGCCAATTTATAAATAGCTAATAAAATCACGTACCGAAATCGCTGCAGTTTTTTATCTCCTCTATCATTTACTCGTATTATAAAATTTTGCTCTTAGAAAAATTTAATATTAAATTTTATTTAAATAATAGAACGAAACAAATTTCAGATCTAGGATCAGATTTAGGATCTAGATCGGATGCCTAATTTTAGTCCTCTTTCCCTTCCCACCCTTTTCTTATAAGGAAAGTATGGTAAGGGAAGGTGGATTTGATGGAGGAGGAGATGCATAGGTAGGTTAAATATTCTCTTTTTGTGCATTGTGGGGGTAGGCAACTCATTTGCAATTGCGGATGTCTATGGGCAGCGGTCGCTTCGCCATTTCGGCGAATTCATGTGGCCTCTTGCTCGTTTGCTACCTTGTAATATAAAAAAAATCTTTACTACATATAAAACTGCAAACACAACTAAAAAAAGACACTAACATATTTATAATATTGTTAGGACTGTTGAGGGTAGCCACACAAGTGTTAGGACTGTTGAGGGTAGCCACACAAAAAAAAGGATTTATAAGGAAGCGTGCGCTGCTGCTCGAGGCAGTCTCTTTCCATCCGTCGTTGCGGAACGTCTGACATTTTTGTTTATTTACGTTCGGTTTGAGTTTGTCCTATTGCGAGGATTATTTAGAAGTAGAGTAAAATTCACTATTTCGCTGTTAATTTATTTCTTTTAAAATACTTTTGCATCAAATATCTAACAATATATAGACTGGACATTACAAAACAAAACGTATATTCAAGAATACCTATATATACCACTGCTATAATTTCGTTTCTTTAGTTTGACATTTGTGACGTATAGTGGTGACTACATTATACGATTAACGCTAAGTAATGTGCTCGTTATGTCCGCTCTATAAGTACAATAATACTTAAATCTCTAAAGTTCTAAATAATAAATCTTACACATGACAAAAGTAACATAATATTTATCTCGTTTAATATCAAATGAAATTATATTATTTCGTAAAATTAAAACACTATTTATTGACAAAAACTTATAGAAAAAAATATTAAAAGAAATCTCTTATTGTGTTCCAGTTAATTAAAAGAACTAAAAACTGTGTTGTTTTATTTCATTGCCAAATTCTTATTTTCTTCCAACTTCATCATCAGATCATTACCATGTCATGATTTGAATCAGTCACCGAGAAGTGGATTAAATTTAATTTGCAAGATTAGATAACGACAAGTGAAATTAAATAAAAGCTTGTATTAAAGCGAACATATGCGTTTTTACACATTCAACATTGATGATACGAATCTAATATTCACAAATAAAGATGTACGGCGTTTTACTAGGTAATTAACTCCTTGTTAGGTTTTGATAAAGTAGTGATTTTACTTACAGCGTTCATATTATTTAGGAATATACTCAACTTGGAACATTGCCAACGTCTCTTACATCAAGATCGGCACAAAAACCACTCGCCTCTGTCAGAGACAATAGACTGTTATCTACAAACTTTGTGTGTTTTGAACAGTTGTGGAACGGTTTTTATTAATCGTCTATAACGTGTTAGTATAAATATTAAGTCTTTTTTTTAAATGTTGCCGAAATAAATAACAAAAAACAAAAAAAAATGTTAACTAACAATCCAGATTAATTGTACATCTTACATATACATGTTTTAGACTCTGAGGATAAGAATCAAAGACATCATTCGTCAAAATTGCTTCAGTTGTTTAGGTTGTAAAGGGTCACAATGGACTTTATCCTCTTACAGTTGTTCAAAAAAACAATAATCTTGTCTACTGAATTATACATACGTTAAAATTGTAAGTTTAATTTTTTATATTAGAAACTAGCTTTTAACCGCAACTCCGTCCGCGCGGAATAAAAAAAATGCACACAATAAAAAAAAGTTCCTATGTCCGTCTCCTAGTTCTAAGCTACCTCCCCATCAATTTTTAGCTAAATCAGTTCGACCGATCTTGAGTTATAAATAGTGTTACTAACACGACTTTCTTTTGTATATATAGATAGATAGATGAATAGACTGTTATTTGACAGTAAAAATGAAAATAAAAAGACAACGCAAGTGAACACACGAGCAAAACCTAATCTCACTAATATGGATGGATGTTGATTGATGTTGTTTTTTTTTTTTTTTTGGGTGAGGATGCCTCTTTGTTCCTCCCCGCTGATACCCCAGACATGGAGGTCCGAGTCTATGTTTTTCAATTTTGAATTTTGTTGCCCTTTTGTTTATGTTTATGTTAGTTTTGTTTTTAATTTTCTAATCCAATTGGTGCTTTTGTTTTCAGGCGGGGTGACGCTTCTCTCTGTTGATTGATGTTGTTAGAAGGCATCTCTAGAGCGACTCAACGGATTACCATGAAATTTTGCATATATGTAGAACTTATTCTACGAGTATAGGCTACTAATAATTTTTTTAATTCCGTGCGGACGGAGTCGCAAGCGACAGCTAGTATTTCTATATATCAGCAAACACAGAATGTGCAGTGATGGATTTCTCTGTTGCTACGAGGTATAAATAAAAACTATTGTAACAACGCCGACGGAGCTTTTACAAAGCTTTTAAACTTTTTCAGTCATATTTTTTCCTCGTTTGATGAATGCTGGGTAACAGTTTCAATTCTTTAAATGCAGCCTACCCTTTGTCATCTATGAAAGGCGTATTTTCAATTATTTTGTGTTACACTTTTTCCTGTGCTTTAATTTCACTGTACTAAGAGAGATAACTGAAGACTGATTTTTTGCCCGACAGAAGAATATTGTTTTCGATGTTATGATGTGTTTATTATTGTCAATAAATAAAATTATTTTAATGTAATTATTACTAGCTACTAAATATCAAAATGCTGTTTCGAAATATTTTTTTTAACATTTCTTGTTGTTTACGAATGAGTATTACTAAAATTATGAATGCGAACATTTGGATGGATGGATGTTCGTTTAAAGGTGTCTACTGAACGGTTCAACGGATTTTTATGAAATTTGGCACAGATGTGGAACATAGCCTGGAAGAACACATAGGCTACTTATTAGGTTTTTTTGTTTCGGGACCTAGTTTTAAATGTATCTATTTATACTGTGATAAAATGAAGTGTCTGTAAAAAAAAACTTATTTCGTGAACGTTATGGATTCAATGGACACCCTTAAGATTGGAAAAATTGTGTTTATGTCAACACCCACATTAAGTGATAGCTTTCGGTACGTTATGAAAACACTCCTCACGTACTAAATACATCATTAAAATGGATTTATAATACAAAAATAACGTTTCTATATATTTGATAAAATCTTTTACCATTTCTATTTATAACATTAAGCTAAGCAAATTAAAAGCTATACTATATAATTTTCATTTATATTATAAAAAGGGCATATTTTTGTATGTTTGTGACCAATAAACTCAAAAACTACCGGACCGATTACAACAATTTTTACATCTTTAGAATGTTACATTATCCCTGAGTAACATAGGCTATATTGTAGTAAAACAATAGACCCTTCGTAAAAAGGCAACGTAAATTTTGGAACCCAGGCCATTTCAGTCTGTAAGCGACTTATATAATACTGTCTCATAGAGGTAAGTACCCCCCTTTTTTTGTGATAGAGTAGTCACTGCTTGCCTTGAAGAGGCATTTACAGATTTACCGGACTTGAGGTGGCCGGGCGCAGATGGCGCTTAGCCTTAAACCTCGTTTAAGAGTAACTAGGCTCGAGGGCTCCCTCAGGAGACTCGGCTCGGGCTGTTACTTCGTTATTATTACGGGATTCGAGGTACGTACACACTGCGCGTCGCCGATATTAATATATGTCATCGCCAAAGACGCTCGCAACCTGTTTGTCAAGATCATCGTGAGATCGTTGTAAGTCGCTGCAATTTTGAAGATGGCGGAGCAAGACTGAATGTAGCTGCAAAGGTAGTAGAAGACCGAATAGAAATTGATTGCGTGAAAGAGAATGTGCGTAAGAACGGAATTAATTCAAATATGACGGCTGAAAGAGATGTATGAAAGAGTACTGTGCTGACCATCCTAAAGGAAAAGGGAAGGGTGATGAAGGGTTTCTATATAAGAGTATATTTTTGTTTAAATAGCAAAAATCTTCGGTTGATTTGATTTTCATGTAAAATGTAAAATTCATTGCATATAAAAATATTTTTTTTTTACATCAGTTCCCTCTAATCATACAATGAAGTAGTAAAGATTTGACCAAGATATGATATTTAATATTTTACTTCTACTAGTATAAATGCATAAAAATTAAAAAATCAATTTAAATTGTCATTAAGTAATTGCTTAAATTAATACATCACACAGTCGTCGGACATTTATCAACTGTGTTTCATTCATACGCCGCGATTTTAACTGACATTCACCGATTCAATAATGGTCACTTTTATGTTACTTAATAGAGTGGTGTACACCACATTTAATGTTTTTATCATAAAAAAATGATAAAAAACATATAAAATACATGAGATTTGATAATAAAAACTATCTTCGTAAGCATAAGATCCATCCTTCTTATTTTATCTTTCTATTTGTAAAAGCCATGTTGAAAATGGAACTACTTTCTATGTTTTTTTTTAAATCCCGCGCGGACGGATTCGCAGGTGACAGCTAATAAGTTTACAAAGCCCAATAATTATGTACATTCATTACAAAAAGTTATAATGCAATTCTAACCACAGAGCTAAGTTAAAGATTAAGTCGAAGTGACTTAAGCCAGCTGAATTAAGCGGTGCGGTGCTTAAAGTTTGAAGGTAATTAGCGTTAGTAAACTCGGTGCTAATGCTTGGTTAAAAATAATTATTTATTAACGCTCATATCAAAAAATATATTAAACATGTATACACGATATATTGTTAACGTGTATGTCGGTATCGAAAACTTGCGTTAACGCATAAATATTTTGTTAAACAAAGTCTTTCAAACTTCCATGAAAACTTACTACTAAAACTAAAATAGTACAAGTTGACAAAGAAACTACTCGCAACCTGATTTCACTACAATAGCAAAGTAAACCTGCCCATATTTTTTGCCTCTTGTGCCGATCGAATTCTTGGAGTTAATCAGCCCAATAGGAAAAATTTCCCATCGGCCCAATAGGGAAAGTTCCCATTCGGCAGATTGATCACCTCTACGAACTGATACATGAAAAAATAATACAGAGTATTAGTAGTAGAGTATTAGTTCAGTGTACTACAGATTCCAACGAACGTAAGCAATATTGAATTTGATCCACCCAATGGTCAGTTAATACTACAACAGGCGAGGCAATTTCATTTGCGGATAAAGCGGTCTCCGATATGGCTTAGCTGTAATATGAAAGCCAATAATCGAGATATTGCGTGTAAATACGACGAACACGATGGTTCCTTCGTAAATAATCCTATGTCCACTTTCGACATTTTCGTAATATAACTCGTAATTCGTGTCGTAATGTGACATAACCATTGTCAAGTGGCTTGACGTTATGTAGCTGAAGGTGTAGGCATATGCTACGATGTAGTCTACGGCGTAGCAGGTGTTATAGGTGTAGAGTTAGACGTAGACGTAGGCATAGAAGTAATCGTAGAAGTACGACGTTAATAAATCTTTTCTCAATGTTCATTTCAACGTCTACGAACACCGGAAATTCTTGCGCTGTGGAACTATTTCCTGTACATAAATTATTACAATAAATCCTACAATGTAAAGGAAATCGAAAGCAGTAATTGTTTTCCTGTATCCTGTTGATAGTAACTTGTGCAAGAAATGAAGGTCATTGTAGTTGATAAGAATTAATATCAATTAATAAAAAAATAAGAAGAATTAAATTAATAATCAATTTAAATAGGTACATATAGACAAATTTTTATTTTTTTATATTTATATTATTTACTTAGTTCTAAACTTGACCGTCATAATTTACAAGACACCTACAAAACGTCTTTCATAACAGAAAAAGTAATTTTTGTTTTCCAATAGACTTTCTTTTGCATAGGTCATTCGAAATTGTCTTATATGTAATATATAACATGTAAGAACATAATAAGGACGTAGAGAACTGGCTTGGGATGTAATCCATCTTGAATTCGATCCGGCGGCCTTGGAGATTCACGTTCTGTAATGCGATAACGATCACGTCGGCATGTCAGTGAGGGGGAATGGATACCATCTATGTAAACCCATCTATACTCAACTTAATATACCCATAATATCCATAAATGTACTTATGTACAAGGAAACAATGCGTAGATAATTCATTAAGAATTATGTTTATTTCTCTATGTCCGAGTAACGAATAAAGGCGTTAGGCTTATCTTCCTTTTCTTTCGTGTAACGAAATAATATGTCTAATTGTCAGTCCTTGAGAAATCATTCTACAATTTCATCTTTGATACCTTGATAGTATAAAACAATCTTGAACGAAAATAAATCTGTATGTACTTTGATTTAATTCGATAAAATTACAAACTTAAAAAAGGCGATGAAAGATTAAGGTTTAAATTTTTTCTACTTAAAACAAACACTACTTTATCGACCTTATACATTTGTAACTGGTTAGATAAATCTTCAAAAGAACAATCTACAAAATCTATCATAATCGCCCAGTTGTAGATCATATCTCTAGGGACAGTGTCGGATAGCGGCATTACAAATGTCACAGACCGAGTTTCCTCGCAGCAGCATAAATCTAATTATGATAAGGTTTTTTGTTTTGGTTCAACTTGAAACAGTACTGCGGTTTAGTTATAATTTCAACTAGTTACTGTCTATTAAATCCAGTACCAAATACTAAGTCTAATTAATATATACTTGATAAAATATTAACTATCTCAAACAGTTAAATAATTCTGACTTCTGACTGACATTTTTTAGATATATTTGATACTAACTATCGCCTGCGACTCCGTTCGCGCATTATAAAAGAAAAACTTAACAAGTAGCTTATGTGTTCTTCCAGACTATGGTCTACATCTGTGTCAAATTTCATCAAGATCCGTTGAATCGTTTCGAAGATACGTTCAAACAAACATACATCCATCCATCTAAACATTCGCATTTATAATATTAGTAAGATTGTCATCCCTGAATATATTTCTTAAATAACAAAGACTAGTGTGTCAATAAAATACAAGTCTTGCAACAGTCGAAACCCACGATATACAAAAACAGTGAATCCAAGCACTAAATATGAAAGAGTCAAATCTGCTTTAAGTTCATAGACGAGACGAATATAAGTCATACCTAGTTGTAGTTAATTAAAAACGAATTTATATAAAACCTTTTTACTATCACTCTGTTAAAATAATTTAAAATTGTACAACAAATAAGCTTTTATACGCTTCATAAATAATTAAGTAAAAAGATTTTTATAAGTGCTGAAGATTTTTAAATATTTTTAAGTATTGTTCAGAAACACTCGCGTTAATTAAAAAAAAAATATAAATTTTGATTTCAAAAAATCTGAACTATGACTAACGTAATTAGTGTGTTCCCACCATCCTTTAAGAGTTCAATATAATTTTATATTGAAGTAATTTTAACTGAGTAATCTTTTAAAACAGTTTGTGTCGTACACTACGGGTTCGGGTCCTGCGGCACAACCTGCCTTAGACTACGTCTCACAAGGCCTGGCATAATATTGTAATTATATGAAGTGGCACTTACCAACTTGATGCCCCGTACATCGCCTGCAGGTGCCTGGTCACTCTGTCGGTGTCAGTCGTTGACTCGACTCGACTCGACAAGTCACTGTCATACAGTCTAAAGGCGCCAGCAATGCTGCACTCCTGATGCACCCGATGCATCGCTTCCCGTAAGCGCCCTATAGACGCGTCGTTATCGAACCAAACGCGGAACCGAAAACTTAGCGACCCTGCACGCTAAATAATAGACATGTCCGATGCGCTATCAAACTGCCGACCACTTCCGATGCTGACACGATGAGCTCTGTCGACTCACTCCTCCCCGCACAAGCCCCCCGCAGACCCCACGCCTTTCCGTAGCGAAGAGTGATTTTTAACTACCCGCTTGTGCGGGAGAATAAAAATGAGTCGACCTACCTACATGAAAACTGTATAGGTCAACCGCGAAATTCAAAACCATAATTCGTCATTGGAGATAACGAACTATAGTACATCTGTACCGAACACAGTTTATATAAACTACAAACTAATAAAGAGCATTTATATATTTTTAAAATAACTTGTGATTTATAAGTTAATACTGGAATTAAAAGTTCCAATTCAATTGCGATCAAAAGTTTCTATAACTTGAAACAAAGGGTGCAAACTGGGGCGTTCAACTTTTATCATATAAAGTAGGCTTTCAATACTTAAACCAGTTTTATAAATTTTACTAATGATATAACTTTTAATGAATGATAGAACAATATCTAAGAAGTCTGTTAGTGATAATATTATATTAATAGTAATTATATTAGTAAATAAGTTAATAATGGTAGTTGCACACGCACCGTACTCCGAGCCGCCAATTTGAATTGGACGGGTTATATATTATACGACTAATGCGGCGAAGTGCAGGAAGAGGAGGATGCGCCTGCACATGGTGCGGGGTGTCGGGGTCACTCGCCCAAAAATTCTTACAGCGGACGGCCGTCCGTTGTAACCGGAAAGTTTCCAGGAATCCAGGTATACTCAACAACAAAGTGGACAGTGTGAAAAAAGCCATATAAATATAACCTTATACGTCGAATTCCTAATTCAAACTATTTGTACTAATCATTTTTATTTTTATTTTTTGCCAGAATTAAAGTTGCGACTTATACTATTTGTAATTGAAAACATAACAAACGTATTTATTTTACAAACTTTATAACAAGAATTCTTTGAAATATTTTTTCTTAATTAGTTTAATACATAACTAACGGCTATGTTGTTGAATTAAAACACATCAAAGGGTTGTCTTAAATTGAAGGACGGCGGTGGATCAAAGAAAATAAGAGTACGCGAGGATGCGCGATTCTTGAATGTAAGCTATTTTATATATTCTGTAATTCCATAACCTAAAACATTATTTTGTCTATTCTATAAATCAATAACACTTTTGATTATTTTAAAATAACATCATTTATCATTGATTTGGGATCCACCATATTATTTAAATATTTGATTCACAAATTTGAAATAGAAATATTCTACTTATTTTGTTATTAATCGGACAGTAATTCGATATCGTAAATTAAAAGTATTGTAATGAGTAGTCTGAATGACAGCCAAGTTGGCATCATTCGGGGAATCGTGAGACAGATGTAAGATTAGTAATTGTAAAAAAGTTGTAATTTACAATTCATCAAAGAAAATATACGAGTTAAAGAAGACTGTATTTTATTAAAAGTATTCTCCGGCTGTGACTCCCACAGCTTCAGAAGTGGGATGACACGAGAACAAGCATTGTTTTCGATCTACGTCTACAAAGTTCATGTGAGTAAACCTTGTTCAATCAAATTTAAACATAAACATATTGCTGAAAAGTGTGTTTGTAGATAAACTGTAAGCGAATACAGAGAGAAGGATTTGTTTTGGGTTACAAAGCCATAACAAAATGGCTTAGGGTTGTGCTATGGTTCGTGTATGTGGGGAAAGTAAAGTACCTACATGGATACTTTTGGTTTTATCAAAATATCACTAGCACTCAAAAGTGTGTGCTATTTTTTTTTTTTAATTCATTATTCCTAATTCTCAGTATGGATTCTTATTATTAGTTGCTTTTATGTTTTTTTTAACAAATTATCATATTATATTATTATAATATTTTGTTATTTTGGTTATTATTTTGTCCAAATAAATACATAATTAAATAAATATATCAGAGATTGTGGATGTACATTGCAAAGTAAAGCAATCTTCCATTTAATGGAACAACATAAATGAAGGTGATTGTACATTTATGTCAAAAATGCTACATGTGGAAAGTACAAAATGTTATGTTGTTATTATTTAATTAAATTATTTTCTTAAATTTGGGTGTATTGTACAGATTTAAATACATTCTATGTGTACAAAAAGGGTAATTATACACATAAATTAACTTCTTAGAAGTTAAGTTTAGTAAATACTATATCACAAGTTACACATAGCCAAAGCAATTAATTCAAGATTTACATCCTTATACTTCTACTTTTATATACTTGAAAATCAATATGAATACAAATAAAAGTTAACTTTGAATAACAAAACAAGATGTTGTTGAATGAAATAAATCTAATATTTTTAAGATTAACTATACAACCTACATTTTAATTCTGCAGACAAATTATTTTATAAAGTTTTGTGGAACTTTGCTCTAATCCTAAGATTAATTATGATGTGTTAAAATAAATATATAAAGTTTAAAAAAAAAAATTGAAATTACAGAACTTCTTTATTTATATCTCATAATTTATAAATAACACTTGATTTTTGGGTTTCCTGGTTTTACCTGTATGTGACTATGATACTAAGGCGAGTTAAAACTCCTGTATCTTATAGTGTGACTGGTATTTTGGGATTATTGATTCATTCCTTTACTATTCATTCCTTTCTTGCATATTACAGTACTTATATTGATGTTTACAATTGTAATGTCAAGAACTTACATGTGACACCCTGTAAGGGCATAGCAATATATGTGTAGGCACCAGAGTTTTGTACAATAATAATTAAATTCCATTAAACATTTTCGAGTTTACATGAATAATAAATTAAAAATCTATAGAGAAAATGAACATGGCTGTTTATGTAACCTGACAAAATTCTAGTTTTTATGCTATTCCTGTATTGTTCTTTGTTACGAACTAAGGAGATTATGTTGGAAGATTTTAGTATTGTTATTGGTTACTACGCTGATAATTGTCAGTTTCAGATGCCACAATGGGACGTGAGAACGATAATTAAGGAGATCCAGTTGTGCCCAGGTGCGAGGACCAGGGTGAAAATAAAGACTAGCATTGCGTGATGATAAGACTACCGTGTATTCACGGCTGAGAAGCGAGATCGGCGGCAATCCGGGTTTGAGACTAATGACTAAGACTGACGTGAGCTCTGATATGAGATCGATTACAGATACCTATGAGTTCTCAGGTGTGAGAGCAGTGACAGACTGACGGGAGCTCAAGTGTGAGAGCTATAACAGAGACTGACGTGAGCTCAGGTGTGAGAGCTATAACAGAGACTGACGTGAGCGATGAATCAAGGTTGTGCTCTCAGGTGTGAGAGCGACGGCCGCGATTTGTATCCACTGAAGTATGTGAACGATGAATCAAGGTTGTGCTCTCAGGTGTGAGAGCGACGGCCGCGATTTTTATTCACTCAAGTATAAGAACGATGAATCAAGGTTGTGCTCTCAGGTGGGAGAGCGACGGCCGCGATTTGTATCCACTGAAGTATGTGAACGATGAATCAAGGTTGTGCTCTCAGGTGTGAGAGCGACGGCCGCGATTTTTATTCACTCAAGTATAAGAACGATGAATCAAGGTTGTGCTCTCAGGTGGGAGAGCGACGGCCGCGATTTTTATTCACTCAAGTATAAGAACGATGAATCAAGGTTGTGCTCTCAGGTGGGAGAGCGACGGCCGTGATTTGTATCCGCTCAGGTAAGAGAGCGATGAATAAAGTTTGTATTCTCTCAGGTGTGAGAGCGACAGCCGAGATTTGCCGAGCTCACGGGCGTGAGCAATGGATCAAATCTGCGAATGCTTAGGAGCGAGAACTATGACAGACCCAAGAACTTACCCAGATGCAAGAGCGGAGTGAGACGGGAGAATCCGAGGTTTTTGAACTGGCCGAAACCTTTACGGTAGCAGCGTGTCGAGGCTAATCATTGCAGTGCGGAGGTGCACATGCTAGAAGCGGAAGTGTGCATTAATCGCCGCGAACCGAAGGAGCCACGTTGGAGAGGAAAGTCGAAACCGGAGCCTTCACTCTGCTGGAGATTGGCGTTATTTTCCAGGTGGCAATGTTCACCCGTTAAACGCTTCGCGACTTTAAAACACAAAAGGAATCCGGCAGCAGCAGTATGATGACTTGCGGCGCGGACAAGCTAGCTCTAGTAGCGCATCGACTGGACGAGACGGACAAGTCGACACGAACACGTACACGAGCGGAGAACACGTTGTGGGCCTGCTGTTTACAACCGCCTGCCAAACCACATCACAGTAGCTACCAGCTTCGCCTCATTTAAAGATAGATTAAAATCGTGGCGTATCCAGAAAGCTCGGTATAACTATGAATGATTTTTGTTGACTAAGAAAAATAATGTATAAGTATATTAATTGTGCTCATTTTTAATCAAATAATTTAGTGTAAACAATTTCTTGGTTTACATTAAGATTCTGTTATTATAAGATAGATTTTATAACTTTTACTTTTATGAACTGTAATTTATATATTACCGTTAAAATTGTTATTGTAATTACTTTTGAAGCATTATTGCTACTTGAAGGTAGGTTTGTCGATCGGATGTTGGATATTTGTTCATCAGGCGACCGATTGCTTGTTGAAATGCTTATTGTATTGAAGTTATGGCTGTAGAGACGGCTCGATTAAATATTTTGACGCTGATATTCGTAATGACAGGAGAAATGCAACTATTGCTTCAAAATCGAATGGTTCAGGATTGACTTGCTATAGCCGACCAACTAGGACTTTGAGTTTGACTTTTGAGACTTTAAGTGTGCTCACGGAAAGTAAAGCATGTGAAGGATTGTAGCGCCTCTGTTTGTTGTTTCGAAAAGGTGCGCGCTCTGATAAGGACATTGAGAAGGTGCCGGACCGAAATGGAGACGATATATGGAGAGTTGCCCAACTGATTCGGACGGGGGCGCTCGACTAATATATATTCGACGTTGAAATTAATGACCACAATGTGTATTGCCGTTTGCATTTGGGAAGCTAATGACCCCTTGCCAGCTCGATGGTAGAAGGAGTGCAGAGATGGGACATCATGACACCAGAAGACGGGCCCGCTCTTTTGTCATGGTTAATGGCCTAGGTGTATTGGAGGGCGTTACGGAGGTTTCGTTCAGAGTTAAGGTAAGGAGAACTGCTAAGGCAGTGGATATGTATGTGATAAGTGACGACTTTGTGAGTAACATTTATTTACAGTGATCCCTGATATTTTTATGACTGGTGCACTAAAAGTATTTGAGGTGATCCCAGGGCTAAAATATATTTTGAAGCTACTAGAGTCGTTAGGATGCTTAAATCTACTCATGCGTAGTTCATGTTGTTTCTTCTCCTTTTATTGATCCGAAAATGTATGTTAACTTTTTTATTGGGGGTACAGCCGGAAAGAAGTGTTGTTTATTTCTTGGCGAATACGAAACTAGGAGTATATTTAGCGCATTATAGACTTGTAATTTATCGGATGGCTCTTACAAGAGATTAATTTGCTACAACTGGTTTTGAACGCCGAGGCAGTTTTGGTTCCTCTGACTCCTAACTATTTATGCATGAAAGAAATAAAAATAATATCTGACGTGTTTCGGTTGAGTTTTAGCACTTACTTACTCATATACGATGAGGATGAAGTGGAAATGTAAACTAATTATTGCGTAAAAAGTCTTCATTTGGTTATTTAGGCTTAAATATAAAGTAATAACAAGAAAGAAATATGCATCGAAATATGGCTGTGTTCTTACGAGTCTTATAGAACTATTATTTATAGGGATTTTTATATCAAACGAACATTGAATCGTTGTTAGAGGCCTCTGGTTTGTTAGGTGACAGTGACCTTTTTCCACTCTTCGAAATTCAAAATTCAAACATTCAAATTCCGTTTCTTTATCATGTCAATACTAGTTGAACACAGCGGTGTGATGATCGGTCTATTTTGGCTGTTTTTTTTGTTTCTAGCCGTTGATGCCGATATCTTGAAATCTCGTTCGACATCATCCAAACATGTTTATTTCGGTTTTCCATGTAATCTACGTCCCTCTCGTCGACTCTCTATTAGACGCTTGGGCTCTCTGCAGTTACTCATTGCCGCTAATTGTCCTGGTTGACGTAACTGTCCAATGTTGGTGGCCTTGATGACATTTTCTCATTAAAGACATTATAGACAGTTTTATTTAGGAATAATAGTTAAACTAAAGGATATAATAATGTATGTCTACTATTCTTCTTTTGGTTCTGACTTATATTAGAACCGTTACCTTCTATAATATGGCTGAATTGCAGTCTTATACTGATGAATAATTTAAGCATTGAAGAATAAGATAGTTGAAAAGAAGAGTTGCTTTTCAGTTGAACTTCACGAACTAGGTTCCACAAGTTTAGTAGAGGTGGTTGTCCAGGTTCCGGTTCGTTTTTGCTGAGGAATATGGGTTAGTTCTGGTTTAAATGAACTGTCGTGATTTAAATTACAGGGCCAACAAGGGGTACTGTACACTCCTCCGAACTGAAAACCTATTAGACTGATTTCGGGCATCAAGGTTTTTACTCGCTGAATCTAACTCTAGTTTTTGTCAGGTACTAATAGCCGAGGAGTCACGCTATAAAGCTGCCTAACTGAGGAGCTACAGCGTTTGGTAGTTTTAGAGCTGCTTAATCTTGCCATTTTTCCTTGACACCATTGATTTTCTTGACTATGAAGTGAGTGTAAGTGGAGTTGGTCCTGGCTACCATGGAACTGAGGCTGTATCTGGGTTTTTCGATCCAGCGCGAACTAGGTGGATTTCTTAGACCTTCTGGATTTTGGGAAAATTCATAAAAATTACCCTTCATATGGAACACAGATAACTGATCTTTTAAAAAGTGACAAAAGAATATTCTTGGCGTGGCAGTGGGCCCTGCTTCTCAAACGTTGAAGGAATATTTTCTGAGTGACCGCGGAAACATAGTTCATTTCCACATTGAGCCATGACCCGGTTGAGATGGTTGAGCTAGGATTTATTAACTATATTTATGTATTGGCTGTTGAGGATGGAGAACAGGACTGGATCACCACAGGCTAGTCATCCGATGAAAAGATGAAGGCGTTAAAGGCGGAATAATATAACTTTTAGATACAGATTCGAAACAGACCTTGGATGCAATAACAATTATAAAGAAACTAAAAGAAAACAAATCAGATTTATCGAATTGTTGAAGATGATAATAGGGAAGAGGAGGAAGAGAATAAAGATCTAAACTATAAGTTTTATATGTCAGCCTCGTGCAGAGCGGTTATTTTATTTTGTAAAATTACTGTTTGATTAATAATTTGATAATTAATTGATAAGCGTGGTTTAGTTAAAGGTATGAAGTAGTTTATTTTATTTGTTCTTAAAGTTAATGTTAAAATAACTAATGATTTAGAGCCGACTACTATGTATTTTATATATGAATTCGATAAATTTTTAATTACTTCAAGCGAAGGGACTCGCTTTTAGCAGGAAGGCCGAGCTGTAAGCTATTTTATATATTCTGTAATTCCATAACCTAAAACATTATTTTGTCTATTCTATAAATCAATAACACTTTTGATTATTTTAAAATAACATCATTTATCATTGATTTGGGATCCACCATATTATTTAAATATTTGATTCACAAATTTGAAATAGAAATATTCTACTTATTTTGTTATTAATCGGACAGTAATTCGATATCGTAAATTAAAAGTATTGTAATGAGTAGTCTGAATGACAGCCAAGTTGGCATCATTCGGGGAATCGTGAGACAGATGTAAGATTAGTAATTGTAAAAAAGTTGTAATTTACAATTCATCAAAGAAAATATACGAGTTAAAGAAGACTGTATTTTATTAAAAGTATTCTCCGGCTGTGACTCCCACATGAATAAGTATTTTAAAGTTACCAGAACAGACTATATTAAATAATTTCAGGTATTATACCCTAAGTTTCCACTGCCTAAACACCTCTAGTAGTAATAGTAGTACTAGGATAATTAGTAGTATTAGTAGCAGTAGGGGCTTTATCGGAAACTGAAAAAAAAAGTTAACTAAAAAGATCCAGGGACCCAAGACAAGATGATAATATATAGTGTTCTAAGACATCGGTGTCTGCCAAGTCTCAAACGAAGTTGTTGAGAATAAAGCGAAGTGGCTGATTATTTAGGAAAAGCTGACTCCACCACCATATAAGAAACAAGGTAGGCAGTAAATTGACAGTAGTAGGCTACGGTTTTTGCAGCTAAATGATTGGCGCAAGTTTCGTGTGGACATGGATCAATCAAGTTCGCAAGAACTCTAATAGTCCCTTTATATTACTATATCCAAGGGAAGCAAGACACTGAACCCTATAAATAAATAAGTCACCTCTTTTGTTTTTTCGAAATGAATGAGAGAAACGACAACGTATAAAGGTGGTTAATAACAATAACGTTGATTACATAACTTTTCTATTTACATACGTCTATTAAAATTCTAGTTTTCAGTATAAAAATAATAGATTGCCTATAAATCGTGTTTGGCAAATGTTTAGAACATCCTGTATCCTCATGGTTAATAAACTTAATTACTTACAGGGGACTGACACAAACCAATTAAGGTTCATGTAGGTCGACCGTAAATGACCTCGACGCTTTGAGTCAACTGATACACTGTAGTATAGTAATCGGTACAAATTGTCTAATATTATAAATGCGAATTTTTAGATGTATGTATGGATGGATGGATGGATGGATGTTTGTTAGAAGGTATATCAAGATCGGCACAACAGATCTCGCTGAAATTTGGCATAGATTTAGATCATAATCTGGAAGAACACATAGGCTATTACGTTTTTTTTTCTTTTGATTCCGTGCGGATGGAGTCGCCACCGACAGCTGATAGTATTTGTAGTTAAAGAAACGGTTAAAGCAAAGAACCGCCGGACGTAGTACTAAATAAATTATGCCACTTTTCACGGAGGGTGAGGTAAAATGCCAATCACACTTGTTCAATATTATGCTGTTACTTGCGTAAAGTTTAAACGTCTCTATGAACGCATACTGAATTAAAAATTTCCACAAAAACGAGCAGACAGGCAAGCAAGTTTACAAGTTATTGTTCGTTTTTCATCTGTCCTGTCACTTAAAAATCAAAGTTACTAGTCTCTCAGTTACAGTCGAAGACGTTTATTTCCTACCCATTTCAGTAAAATGACATTTGACGCTCAGAACAATTAGGTCGAAAACATGTTAATGCAATATACATATGTATTAAATTATGACTCTTATGGTGACAATTTGTTTTACGATATTCGTAAGTGGGAAGCGAATTTAATACTTTGCCTATACACCAAAATACAATAGTTTAAATGTATTTCATAGTTTTACAAAAAATTCTATGCGTCTCACAATTTTTTCTTCACAGAAATAAAAACGAAATAAAAACAGATTGTTACTCACTCGTCACAAATGTTTCAGAGAATTGAACTAACCGAAAAGGTTTTTTCGCATTTCTTCATTTTCTTTTAGGACACCCAAGAGAACGGTTTTCTCAACTAGTATTAAAGGAGTCAGTTTCGATGTTTTCACAGAAGAATTCCTGAACGAAATACATTATAAATGTTATATAAAAATTAAAAATTAAAATGTAACGTAAATTTAAATTAAATATTCCAGTTTATGTGAGTTTAAATATTGAAAGAAATTCATTAACATTTAGAATTTTTTTTCTTTTTTTTTAATCTTAGGACCAGTACAGTATTCTACAGGACTATAAAAATAATTTGACTGTAGGATCGAAATCAAATTAGAATAGGCCATAGAAAATACAATTTAAACTGTCACTATAGTAAAATGGCGGATTCGAACCCACCACCACACGATTAGTTGTCCGTAACCTTAACCATTAGTCTATTAGAGCTGTTAGTACATATAGTCGAAGTTTATAAGCATAATTACTTCTATCTACTACTGTGAATTAAAACTGCCAAAACTTTCAATAACATTATTACTAACTCGATTTTTTCAAAAATAATTAGATTAACAACGATCAAAGATTATAAGAGGAAGTCTGAAAGTAGCACCGGTAGTAGAAAAATTGAGAAGTAAAAGGTTAGCGTTGTATGGATATGTTATTAGGAGGGAAGATTCGCATGTGGCAAAGAGAACGTTAAGTATGAGTGTGGAGGTATACAGGTAGAGGTAGGCATAGGAAGAGATGAATGGATTGTGTGAAAGATGACATGATCAAGAAGAGGGTGACAGAGATGACGTCAGACAGATTGATTTAGAGGGCGAAAACCTGGTGCACCGACCCTACTTAAGTGGGACAAGGTCAAGGAGATGATCATGAAGTAGATTAACAAAGATATGTTTTTCAACATGATTTTTACGAGTGAAAACTCACACCTACTGTATTTGTTTCTAAAAATCTTAATTTAATATTCATTCGAATTTCCTTTTGTAGACGTTATAATGCTTAGAATCTAAGGCAATTTCAAGCTATGTTCACAGAAATGACTGTTATTTAGACGATAAATGGCAAGCGGGTGATTTAGCGATCTCTTATCTAGAATAAAGGGAACGTCTAAAGCACTTTAGGGCCGTGATAAATCTCCATACCATTTCAGTATTGTAATGGCATATAAGTTTATATGTGTAATGATGTTAAAATTAATTTTAGAGAAAATACGGCTTAAGAACAATCGAGAAGTTTTGTTTATTTCAAAACATGTGATCTTAATAGCAATAGACGTATTTAATAAGTCATGTAATTGAAACTACTTTAAACCTTTATTCTTATACTAGCTATCGCCCGCGACTCCAATTTCGATTTTAAGATCCATTGAGCCGTTGCCGATATACCTTCAAACAAACAAGCATCCATCCATCTTAATTTTGGCATTTATAATATTAGTAAGATTTGGAATTAAACTGCTTTAAATGATAGAACGAAATTGCTGCATTTATACGGATTAGAACTATTTTCCATGACTATGACAACGGCTAACTGCATACAGTTAGCCGTTGTCATTGTTAACAGTGCACACAGTGGAAAAGGCACTTACTACGATTCCAAAGAAAAAAATCGATATCAGCAATAGCATTTGAAAGCAATTTAACCTCGTTCCCTTTTATTAGCACAGACGATTTAGGCCGTTTCAATCTCTTTTATTTATCGCTAGTAAATTTATTCTTCGGATTTTATCTTAAATTTTTAAATGGGGAATTCTAAGGAATTGTTTTTGTAGATGTATTTTGACAGTAGTGATATTGTAACACTTTACAGGTACCACGTTAATTGTTTAAAAAGCTAAAAGCTCGATACTACTATATATAGTATCGACCTTCAAGAAGCGAGCATATATTTTTCTTAAAGGCCGGCAACACATCGGCAGTTCCTCTAGTGTTGCGGATGTTTATGGGCGTTGATGATCACCTTGGTGTTCCCGACGCACGTTTGTCCCCCTTCTCATATAAAAAAACGATATGTAGACTGAACAACTGTGTTATTTGTCATTTTTTATGCCCATGTAGGGTTCACATATTTTCTGAGAGACCTAACAGCGATAGCTATGCCTCTCTTACCAGATAACAAGCCAGTTTTTATTTCACTATATCTATAACACTCCGATAAAGATTAGGGTTCGAATAAAATGTTTAAATAAGAAACCGTTCTGACCGCAAACTGTCACAAACAAACCAATTATTAAAAGGTACAACTTTTGTTATTAATTCTGAGTTCGAGGTCCGAGTTCTTTACCACAAGTAAAATCTCACTCTTTCAATAGGATGGGTCGTCTTATCAGTACTAAGTGTAGTACACGTAATGCACACGTATTTTATTTTCCATCTGTTGAGATAGGGTCTTTCAAAAAAAGAACGTACCTATTTCTAAACGACCAACGCATCTGCAGTCCTCTGATATCTCGGATATCGGTGACTACTATCATCAAAGGATCATCAAAATATTAAAAAAAAAAAACAAATAAAAAGGCGGATCGTGTTCGTATCTAAAATAAAACAAAAAAAAAATAACTTCAAAAGTGAATCTTGCAATAAAAGATAAAAAAAAAAGTAGCAACAACTGAAACAATAACAGAACAGCCGGGGCACGGCGCTATGGAAGCAATCCATTTGCTCCACCCAGATGTAACCATTAGTTTTATTACAAACTCTCCGATCGTTATCACTTCACACTCCACAATGTTGGCTTTATGTCGCTGCACATTTTTACGTTTACTCATTTTTATTTTATTAATATCTACAAACCCAACACCGAATGTGTTAGAGTAGAACAAAAAACAGCCTACGGTACACGCTATGTCTGTCAAATAAAGATTTCTTACTGGTGATTTCTGAGACCAAATTCTCAGAATAAAATATATCGTCATCTCTGTCGTTAATTTTGACGAAACAGAGATAACAATGTTTGACTTCGAAAACCCACGGTTAATGTGTTTAAGTAATTATTTAAACTTTTTCAGAATAAGCAGTTCCCTCTTTCACATAATTACACAAAGTAAAATTAAATTCTAAATTAATCTATATATATAGTCAGAAAGTCGTGTTAGTTACACTATTTATAACTCAAGAACGGCTGAATCGATTTGACCGAAAATTGGGCTTAGAACCAGGAAACGGACATAGGATACTTTTTACCCCGTTTTCTATTTTTTATTCCGCGTGGACGGAGTCGCGGATAAAAGCTAGTATAACATAAAAAACAATAAACCAGACTAACTGTACTCTGAAAGTAAGAATACGATTGGAATAACTTCTCATCCAAAGAAATCTTCAATATCGTATAAAAGTAACGGGAGAAAAAGTCATGGGCAAGAAAAAAATAACTTTATTTTATAAAGGTGAGTATAGACTTAAGCATTAATTTGTTACAGAACAACGAGGCGGTCTATGATATGTTCTAACGTATCGCCCTTTCACAAATCAAACGTGCTTAGGAAACTATGCTTTCACCGTTATTACACCATTCGTAAGAACGTTACAATACATAGAAATGCTTGAGAAAATGCTCTAGTGCATATTCACCTTAACGATACGCGGGACCAATACTACATTCTTCAGGATCTTAGTACATTTTATTTGTTACCATGACAACGAGATATGTACCTTATATTACCATCTTTATATACATATAGCTATATTATAAATGTATTAAATATCACAACGCTCTAATGGAGGCCATTAGTGTTAAAGTGCACATATGTACGAAGCATTTGATATTTCTCAAAGCGTTTTTGTTTTTACAACTGAGTACTCCCATCTTGTTCTTGAGTGCAATTATTAATAAAAACGTTTTGGAATCATTTTATCTTTACGTGAGTTTCGACTGCTGTAATACTTCTACAAAAACATAATATTATATTTGTTTTTTTCTTTTTTTAAATAAATCCAGAGGTGTGTACTTACAGATTTTTTTTTTCAGAACGTCTTTAGCTTGTTCATTTTGATATTTACTTATTTATCTACGCAAAATTAATTACAATTGTTCTTCAAACCAATTTTCTAATGAATTATAATTTAGTCGATATAAATCGATCAAAACTTCTTTACCAACAATTCCAAACATTTACATGAAATATTTACAACTTTTTCTTTTCCCTTGTATTTACGAATAGCAAATCCCTTTAAATGCAACTTATCTTACAATTCTAAATTAGAATTAACCAGGCGTTGCATTCGAATTACTTTATTAATCCAACAGCGAAGCTTCCACTTGTAAAAGCTTGGCACTTAATTAGTTGGATTCATTGGAAGCTTTTGTGAAATAATTTATGATACAATGTTCATTGTAAAATCACTTTTATTTTACATAATATAAAAATCAATCATTAGGTACATAGTCTTTATATATTTTTATAATGAAAAAATAATCTAGCGCTTAACTTTTCTATATTATTGATTTAGTTATCGGCTTTCATTGAAGATATACCAGTATAAAATATGCAGTAATTTGTTTTACTTACGTTTTTGTACGGAAATAGTGTAAACCGTAACAATGTATATATTGAAAATAGCAGCACGGCAGCCAAATTGCTTTTATTTCGCTGTTAAAATTCTTATTATAAAACTATATACATATTTATATAAAAATCCACCTAAGTCTGCTATTTACTACATCTCGTTGTTAACATTTCCCGCGCGATTCTCTCTTACTCTACATTTTTTTTATTAAAAAAGGCAAAATTATTAGTGGACAGTATGCCACGTCTTTGGCAGATGCAAACTCCTTGTCTATCAAAGATACATAATACTTCACTCAAAAAACTGTATGAAAAAATAAATGAACGTTTAATTTCTACATATTTTAATTTCACTTTAATATAAAATGTCCACAAAATCGTAACTTAATAAAGCGCGTCGGAATGAGTTTTATAAAGCACAGTCATTTGTATTCATTCGCGTAATGAAGTCGCTGTGGACGAGATTCATCTCGCGTCATTTGTGACAAATCGGATGAGGTTTTTAAATTTAATTTAGGACTGCATAGTATATTTCCTTTTTATTCTCGAGATTTAAGACAATGAAAAGATTTTCTCAAACTAGGTACTCTAATGGCCAGTAATTTTGCTTTTAAGAACTTATTATTTTTCTGTACACTAAGGATATTTCGTCGCGTGGTTAAAGAAATGACGTCCGATGATTCAAGAGGGAGCAAAATTCGATGAGTCTCAGATCGGAAATTATCTTTGCCGTCAAGTCCAGTCGATAATCAATCACCCTATAAAACAACGTGAAAAATTGATAAAGCTAAACTGAAACTACCTTATTATTCTGTTTACACGTATAAAGAAAAATGTGTCTTCACCTATTTTAAAGGGTAGAAAAATATTAAAAGCAAATTTTGTATTCCGTTTGACAAAACTCTATCTTCCATTTCATATTTTGTATTTCCAAAAGTTAATATTAAGCTTATATTGCTATTCATTTGGATAAATATCTTAATATGTACGATAATAAAATTTGTCTAAACTAACATATGATGTATTTTTCCATACGCTAAACGCCTGTCAATCCTGCAACTGCAAAGTTACAGAAATACATTTTAACGGCTATGTATTCAAAAATATTTCACAGACTGGAATTGTTCGCAAAATTTCATTTCAAATAAGCAATAATGTACGCAACTGTACTGATGAAAAGGACCACCTCAATACACAAAGAGGTATTGTCAAGACGACAAAGAGTGAGTGATTCATAGTAGACAGACGTGACTCAAATTCAACAATAGGGGAAGTGACACTTTTCCGCACAATTGTATTCGACAGTGCTTCAAAACCATATTAAAACTAACAATAAAAAAAAAATGTCTATCACAGGCACGACTTACTACATAAACATTTAAATAAATCGAATATTCCTTAAAACGTAAAAGAAATTTAAAGTAACTCTATCGATTCCAGGCATCAAAAACAATATTACTATCTTTCTAATATTGTAAATGCGAATGTTTAGATGTATGGATGTTTGTTAGAAGGTATCAAAATGGCTCAACGAATATTGATGAAATTAGCACAGGTGTAGAACATAGTCTGGAAGAACACATAGGCTATTATCTTATTTTTTAATACCGCGGGGACGGAGTCGCGGGCGACAACTGTACAACAATTGTACATTTAATTTTGTCATGAACTTCAATTTGATTATTACTTAAAAAACGGAAATTAATCTTTCAATGCAACATTATTTTAATGATCTAATGATTTAATTAAAATGCTATTAAAATGCGACATTAGGATATAAAAACATTAATGTAAACACAACCAACGTTCCGCGAGTATTAAGGATGAATGAATCCGAGTTTTCATACCCAAGCTTCGAACGAGATAGGTCAAGAACGTTATTCAGAATGTAATTAATGCGGGAGATGTTTTTGTGACGCTACTTCTGACTGTGAGTGAAGGCGTAATTTTTTAAACTTAAACCAGAGATATTTTAATTTTTAACTACCCTCGCTTTCACGAATGATTTATGACTATTCATAAGACGACTTGCATAAGTGGCCTTATAAAATGTTATCAAGGGAAAATGGGAAACTGATAATGATGTAGTTAGAGAGTGGCATTGATCTATACTAATATTATAAAGCAAACATTAGATTGCATATTTTTATTTGCATTAAATAGGCTTCGTAACTACTGAACCGATCTGAAAAATTCTTTCACTGTTGGAGCTATACTTTCCCGGAGTGACATAGGCTATATTTATTACTAGAGTAGCTGTCGCCCGAGAGTCCGTCCCCATGGAATTAAAAAAAACTTGAGAGGTGTCAAGGGACACCCGGATGGAACGAAGTTCCTTTCTATTAATGAGTGAAGGAACCAATGTTTATTCTATGAATAAAAAACTTAAGTCTTCACAAGAAGTACATTTTATTTCTATGAATTTTCGTTATATATTGTCACGTCGTTGCCATGGTGAAGTAGCGCTCATTCGTCGTTAACATACTTACTATAGCAAAAAGTGTCGTGACAACTTTTCGTAAGAATTTTTTCCGTCTAGCCCCCTTTCACAACGCGCGATAAGGAACTTCGTTCCAAAACTTTTAATGTTCATGGGTTTTCGGGTATTTTGGAGTAAAACGATAGTTAGTTTGACAAATTTAATAAAGGTATTTTACAATCAACTTTAAGAAAACAACACTTTATATCTGCGCACACGCGTCGGTAAAAACGGTACTTTCGTCGAGAGTGTTCGCGTCCGACTAGTCACGTAGGCGCGATGGAAGGACATAATGGCGGCGCGGCCGCGGACCAATCACCGCCGGTTGAGGCGCATTCCGAAGGACGCGCTGATGGCACTTAAGGGCGCGTTCTGAAGACCTTTGCGTTATAGGCTCCCCCTCCAAGTTGGTAACACGTCCCGGGTCCAACTTGGTATCTGACTGTTTAATACGCGGCCTACCTCTACCTTTCTTTGGAATAACGGGTGTAGTCTGCTCGTTATCAGATGTTTGAATAAAGGGGGTCAGGTCCGAACTGTGATACTTACCTATGACAGTGTCGTTGTCAGTCAAATTCGAGAGTATAAAAGTAGTGGGAGTTATAACTCGTTTAACGCGATATGGGCCATCTCGTTTAGGCATGAATTTGCGAGTTTTTCCTTTCGAGGCATTGCTCAGTACGTGGGTTTTGACCAAGACCAAATCATTCTGTTTATAAGTAGGTACAGAACGCCGTGCAGTATCACCTATCTCCTTACGCTGATCTTGCTTTTTCTCAACACGATCTCGAATATCCTGTAAGGTACGTACGAAGGAACGCAAATATGGAGTGGCCGAAGGAACAAAGTTTTCCTTATCTAAGATTGCACGTAAATCATGGTGCATCTCAAAAGGTGTGCGAAGTTCGCGAGCGAACGTTAAAAAGGCTGGGGTTTTCCCAGTGGTGGAACAGACGGCGCTGTTCATAGCGAACCGAACATGGGCAAGATATTTAGGCCAGTTACGGTGTTCGTTTTTTACTAACAAAGACAATTGTACTTTGAGATCCCGATTTTTGCGCTCGGCGGGATTAGCTTCAGGGTGGTAAACTGGAATGAGCTCTTGTTTAACACCTAAAATAAACATCGACAGCTGCATTACTGAGGATATGAACTGAGTGCCGTTATCGGACACAACTCGACGTGGCAATCCATATCTGAGAAAGTATTCTTCTATGAGAAGTTTGGCGCAATTTTCCGCTGTGGCCTCCACAAGCGAGAACAGTTCCACCCACCTGGTAGCTACGTCTTCAACAAGAAGGACCCAACGTTGTCCTTGATCTCCTTCAGGCAGGGGACCGAAAAGATCCACTGCAAGGACTTCAGATCTTTGTTGGAGCACGGGTGTCTGGAGGAGACCAGCTGGTTTCTGATTTGCGGCTTTATACTTGAGACAGTCCACACAGTTTTTTAGATACTCTGTGACGTAACGACGCATCCCGATGAAAAAGAAGTGTTCACGGATGCGTTGCAGAGTCCGCTCAATACCCTGGTGGCCTGCAGTTGGGGAATCGTGAAACGACTTTAAAATTTCTTCCCTTTTTGAAATTGGCACTACCATCTGCGCTTCTTCGGAGTCGTTATCTGGATCATAACGATATAACACACCCCGCTGCAGTACGTATCCACGTTCCAGCCACCGAGTAGAGGTAAGTTCGTCTGTGCTTTCTAAATCTTGAATAATTTTAGCCACTTCTGGATCTTCAAGCTGCTCGGCTCGGAGCTGACTCGGCAGTGCTTGAGGTAAGTCGACGATTACGGAACACACTTCGCATTCGTTGATACCATTACAGGTAGGTCGACTTAAAGTATCAGCTAAGGTATTAACTTTACCTGGAGAGTACTCTATCTTGAGATCAAACGCCTGGAGTTTCAGGGCCCATCTGATGAGACGACCACTTGGGGACTTGAGTGTAAGCAACCACTTAAGTGGCTGGTGGTCACTTTTGACAATGCATAGATGGCCATCAATGTAACCCCTAAACTTTTCTACTGCCCATACGACTGCGAGGGCATCCCGCTCGGTGGTAGAGTAATTCCTCTCGGCTGAAGTCAGAAGTCTGCTGGCGTATTCGATTGGTTTTTCATTGTTATTGTCACCTTGTAAAAGTGCAGCCCCTAGAGCATAATTGCTGGCATCAGTGCGCAACAAGAAGGGCTGGGTGTAGTCGGCCTGTATCAAAATAGGAGCGCTAGTAAGCTTACTCTTTAGCACGTCAAAGGCGCGTTGCTGTGCTTCACCCCAGGTCCACGCTTCGTTTTTGCGTGTAAGTTTTGACAGTGGTTCGGCAATACGCGAGAAATCAGGAATAAATTTCCTAAACCAGGAACAGGTCTGTAAAAATGATTTCAAATGTTTGAGATTGTGTGGTTCCTTCATTTTCAGGACGGCGTCGACTTTGGTGCTATCCGGCTTGATTCCTTTGGGTGTGATCACATGGCCTAGGTATGTAACTTCCTGGCGAGCGGTTCGCGTGGAGCCCAAAGTGACGCAGTCTGTCAAAAACCTTGTCAAGATCCTGAAGATGGTCCTGAAAACTTCCCTGTGTGATCACCAGGATGTCATCCAAATATGCCAACAAAGTGATGTCCTGCAACGACGAACTCGAGCGGAAACGATCGATCAATCGCTGAAAGGTAGATGGCGCGTTTTTTAAGCCGAACGGCATGCGCTTGAACCTATACGTACCAAAAGGACTTATAAAGGCGGTTTTGTCTCTGTCTTTTTCTGCTACATTGACTTGCCAATATCCGGCGCGCAGGTCAATGGTGGACATGTGACAATCCCGTTTGGTCATCTGCAATAAATCATCGATTAAGGGAATTGGATAACTATCGGTCTTGGTGATCGCATTGAGGCGACGGTAGTCGACGCAAAATCTAAAAGATCCGTCCTTCTTCGGGACAAGAAGAGCAGGCGCAGACCACGCAGACTCACACTCTTCAATCACGTCGTCTGCTAACATTTTCTCCAACTCTGCCTTCATTATCTCTTTTTTTGCTGGAGTGAGCCTATATGGTGGAACGGCTATAGGAGCGTTATCGCCCGTGTCGATGTGATGCTCTGCGTACGGAGTTGGTCCTCCCCCTGGTTCGAACAGGTCTTCGTTCTGTTTTAGGAAGTCGGACAACAGCAGTCTCTCTTCGGGATGCAGCATAACTCCTTCCTCCTCACGTAGGAAATCTGCAGAGGATACGGACACGCAGGGTCTGGAAAGTTCATATTCCAATGGGTAAGTAACCTCATCACCAGAAAAATACCAAATTGAAGCAGCGAAATCAAGCACCATACCCGCTGAAGCAATAAAATCCATACCAAGAATAGTATCATTGGATTCGGTGTCTGGGAAAATAATGAACTCCAAACACAATAGTTTACTTTTTAGTTTAACATGCAGGTTAGTAACCAATAACTCACGAATCTGCACGGAGCCATCAGCGAGACGAACGCGTTTAGTGGTTTCTTGGCAGGCATGATTATGCCTAAGCAACACCTGATATAAGGAAGCACCCGCAATACACCCTTTAGCACCTGTATCCAATAGTGCGGTACCCCTTACACCTAGAATTTCCACTCCAAGAATTGGTCTCCGTTGGGATTGACAAGTGTCTGACACTTGTGGATGAGCGTTTGAATTAGTTGAATCAAGAGTCGACAGAGAAATGTTCGAACACGTGGTCGCTCTATTTAATAAAAATTGTGACTCAACTTTAGGAAATAATTTTTGATTATTATTAAAATCGTCCTGCATGGTCAACCTAGTAGGCGTAGTAAAATTATTTTTCAAATTATTTATATTTCCGGATTGTTCATAGAAAACATTTTTCATGGTCACCCTAACTTCTATGTTCGAATTCCGCGGATGTCCGGAAAAAATCATAGTCACCCTATTCTTATCAGTAGGTGTCGAAAATGAGATTGATTTGGTTGTGGTCAAATTGCACTTACTTATAGAACAATCACCAAGCATGTTAGTTAGCTTAGAAGTCGGAGGAGGCGCATCATGTGGCATGCACTCAAACATATTAGTATCACGACTTAAATTAACGACACACCCATTATCACAAAGAAAGTATTGATATGGCAAGAATGCAGTAAAATCAATAGGCAAAAACTCTATGTGATCAATGTTAGCATAAAATAACTCAGGTAACACAGATGTAAATTGTTTAGGTAAAAACTCTGTGTGATTATTTTTAGTATGAAACAATTCAGGTAAAGCTGATTTAAATTGAGTAGGCAAAAAATTTTCAGAGCATTCCCATGCAATATTATTTACCAATGACGGTTTATGGTTCACTGAATCAAAGTTGGACTTGGGGGGTGGTAACATGCTTGAGGGGAAACCTTTATGTGACACACTGTTATAAGATGAAATGGAACTCACCTGGGACTCATCCTTATCACAAGATGATTTGATAACAGTGGTGGAATACCTTGTACCGTATGTGCCCATCAGCGCGCCTTTCGGACGGTCGTATTCACACGCAGAGAAGTCCGAATTACATTTAGCACACTGTGATCGAGTGACACCTCGCTCATTGCATCCGTAACATGACGGGATAGGGTCGGCGGCGTTATCAATGTCCTGTTTGCCTTTAGCTGCTAACCTACGACACTCATCACGTGTATGTCCATAACTCTTGCAATAGAAGCAATATCGACGTTTGGCGTTCGCGAACGGCGTAGAAGAGCCGTGGGGTTGTAGAGACGACGGTGTGTGCGGCACCACGGAGTTGCGAGGAGGACGGCGGTAGGTGCCGTGGGCGCTGGACTCAGCGGCGGGCGCAGGCGGCTTGGGCGCGCTCTGCGGTGCTAGTGGTGGCGCGGTCGTTGACCCCTGGGCGGCGGCGACGCTTGCGGCGTGACGAGAAGTTGGCGGGAACTGGCGTTGTCGCAGCTTGTTCTGAAGGCCAGTGGTTGATAGACTCTCGTCGCAAGATTCTTCTATCTCTCTAGACTTTCTGAGTAGCGTGTCGAATGTATCAATCTCCTCTCTTCTCAAACGCTCTCGTATTTTACTATGTAGTAGTCCGTACACCATGTCCATCTGGACTTTGGTTGTCAGATCGTCCTTTGGTAGACGTGATAATAACGCTCGTGTTTTTGCGATAAAGAGTTCCGTTTTCTCATTTGCTTGTTGTGGGTTGGCGAATAGCTCCTTGTATATACGATGCGGAGGTCGGCTATCACCAAACGCACCTCTGAGGGATGTGAGGGCGTGGTCCCACTTGTTCGTGGTGGTTTTAATCCCTTGCCACCATGTCGCGGCTTCATGAGTTAACAACATTGACAACCCACGTAGTGCATTAGTTTCGTTAACATTTGCACATTCTTTGTAGGCTTCTACGGCGTCTATAAAGCCGTCGAGAGATTCGTCTGGCGCTCCGCTATAGCGAGCCTTGCACGAAGCGAAGTTTCCATGTGCAGGTTGAGCGGGCGGGGACGATGGCCGCTGCGAGTGGTTGAGAACTGTGTGCAGTAGTCTCTCAAACGTTTCCTCTTGGTTGCGTTGCCACGTGGACATCATGGCGGCCATGTCGTTGACAGACATATTTCCCGTTGTAGTCGGCGGCGGGGAAGAACCGTCTTCCGCCGGGTCGAAAAACTCAGATTGTCGACGAGACTGACGACGTGTGCGCGATTTTGTCATACTTTTTTTTTTACGATAATAACTTTTCACGAAGTTTCACAAAAAGTTCACGTAAAAGTTTACTCCAAAGCCTCTAGTTGGGCGCCATTTTTAATGTTCATGGGTTTTCGGGTATTTTGGAGTAAAACGATAGTTAGTTTGACAAATTTAATAAAGGTATTTTACAATCAACTTTAAGAAAACAACACTTTATATCTGCGCACACGCGTCGGTAAAAACGGTACTTTCGTCGAGAGTGTTCGCGTCCGACTAGTCACGTAGGCGCGATGGAAGGACATAATGGCGGCGCGGCCGCGGACCAATCACCGCCGGTTGAGGCGCATTCCGAAGGACGCGCTGATGGCACTTAAGGGCGCGTTCTGAAGACCTTTGCGTTATAAACTTAATTAGTAGCCTATGTGTTCTTCCAGACTATACTCTACCTATATGTCAAATATCATGAAGATCCATGAAGCCGTTCCTAACATTCGCATTTATAATATTAATAAGAAGTAAGATAGTAAGATTTCTTTTAATTTCGCACGGACGAAGTCGCGGTTAACTGCTAGTATTTAATATAAAGTAAACGTTTAAGGCGACTAAAGAAGGTGTTTTCTATTCAAATCAACCGTGACCCATATGAGTATGCGGTATTTACGGTTTCCTATATTGTGAGATCTTTACAAATGCTTCTGCAGTATATTAACGTATAAATAATTATTAAAAACGTGACTTTGCTTAAATTTTGATAAACCCTTAGCTTGTAATAAAAGCTTTGAAGAGATTTTTTAAATCACATACTAACCGTCGATTTCCATTGACTAAACACTGACCAAATTTTATCGGTATTCACCTTGCTTAAACCGTGACATAATTATGTTTTTTTTTTTACATATTTATCAACAGTGAAAACATTCTGTAATGTCGGCGTTTGTGTTTTGTTTTTTGTTAAATAATACATTGTATTTTACCATCAATATATATAAAAGAAAGTCGTGTTAGTTACACTATTTATAACTCAAGAACGGCTCAATCGATTTGACTGAAAATTGGTGGGCAGGTAGCTTAGAACCAGGAAACGGCCATAGGATAATTTTTACCACGTTTTCTATTTTTTATTCCGCGCGGACGGAGTCGCGGGTAAAAGCTAGTATAGGATAATTTTGAAGACTTTAAACACAGATCGAAGATATTATCGGGAACATTTTTATTTGAAATGAACCTTTCTATAATTATTATACTCGGGTCTTGTAGAGATTTATACGTGTATTCACTCTGTAATGGGATTATTGGCTTTATCTCCGTCAGTAGTGCCGTAGCGCGGAAGCCTTATCACTACACTACATATATATCTATTGTAAAAATTGTGATATTCATGTAATACAAAGTTGGTTAAATTATTCAGTACTTTTTTTGGTGTCGGGTGGGAAATTCTCTAAAGATACCCTGCCTCTAGGGGGGAAAGACAAGGTTATGTGGGATTTGACCCACTAAAACCCCCTCGGTGGCCAAACTCAAGTGCAAAAGAAGATTATTCCGGGATCTAAATTATTCAGTCCCTACTTAAGGCACCTCCTGTTTTAAGTTATTACAAAATAAGCTTACGTAAAGTTTTATAGTTTCAATATCAAAAATATTGTAGCTATGTTTTAAATAAAATAGTTTGACGTGTCCATAGAATGAAAAAAAAAAACAATATCGATGGGTCCTACGTATATGGGCCAACGTAACAAATTGATGATTTTTACTTTTTTGTGTTAAATACTACCTCTTAGTTTAGTTAACAACATGCACTAAAAAATACATATTTACCGGGTTAAATGTTATTTCTTGCTGAATTAAAAGAGCCTATGCCGCTTATTTTCCTATATGATTGAAACTTTAAGAGCCTCTCCTGAAAAGTGTCAAAAGTTGACATTAGCCCTTATTCGTAACAGCCATCGATGTACCTCACAAGTAATACATATTATAATAAATAAAACTGTTTAATGAGTAATTCTAAAATGTGTGTTATGACAATTTTTAAACCTAAATGCATTAACTGCAACAAATAACATAACATAGATAAGAAGTAAACGGGTAGGAAATAAACATCCTCGACTATATGTACGTTGATCGATCCGGGTTGATCGATTTTGAAGTTCGAGATGTCATTTTAGTGTTTTATTAACTAATACTTGATTATACCAAATAGTATGAGGATGGGTAGGGACAGTGGATTTGACGAAGGAGAGGACGCATAGGAAGAGGATGTATCCTCTTCCTGTACTTGCCCTCCTCTGTCGAGTAAAGCATCCGCAATGTCTATGGGCAGCGGTCGCTTTGCTATTTAGGCGTACTCAGGTGACTGCTTGATCGTTTGCCACCTTATGATATTAAAAAAAAGCTAGTATTCTCTGCACAGATGTCGAACGCATTACCAAGAGCAATATTCGATTTGATGAGCACAATAGCCGGTAATGCTCCACGTATAACGCAAGCCAATTCAATTTGCCAGCGAGGCGGAATGCATTACGGCTTTTTGCTGCTAGTTAGGTCAATAATCGATGTATTAGAGAGGAAATGAATATAGATTTTTTTATTTCCTATATTAGATATAGCATTAAGTAAAAATTAAGAATTAAATGTATAGATAGCAATATAAGTTCTCTGCTTTTCTTAAGTTAACCTTAATTTTTAAAAAAAAAAAAACGACTGACTGAGACTAATAAATTGTGCGCCATCTATTGTCTGCGTTTTAAAACAAAGTGTTAAATTTTAAAATTTATTTTTATAAACTAACACTTTTTATTTTATATATACCGTCTTGGTCAGTCGTGTATATAGTCTGTAGGTTAAATAATTCCTAACTATTTTCCTTTTTTTGATGTTCTTGAAGATATACTACATTTAGCTACAACGATGGAATCTCTTGGTAAAGGCGCCACGAAATTAAGTTGTAAATAAAAAAACGAATGTATTGAATATGGACTCAAATAAGAAGAACAAATACTTTTAAAATAGTATTTATTTACTATCCGAATCTCCGGCGCCATTTTCGAATTTATTTTTACAACCCGTTTGGTTATCGACCCGTAGCGTTGTTCAGAGCAAAGATCATCTTGTTAGAGATTTAAATACCCTCTCAGTATAGCTTGGCGACCTGTCGCCACGGCAAGCATCGCCACGCCAACAATTCGGTTTACAAGTGATCCTATAGATGTTTCACATCAATAGTCTAGCAAATTCATACTTAAGTATTCGTGTCAATAAGCACATGAATATTAGATTTTCTTGTTTGTTACTTCGATCACCTAACCGTTTCACTGTTGATACATGGGCGTCACCTCGGCTGGTGTTCTTGGTTAGGCTTAGGGGGGCCGCCAACCATTAATATGATCTTGTGTAAAGTTGTTTTCATATTTATATTAATTTTATTAAGATAAAGGGATAAGAAAAGCTTGTTAAGAGGACTAAAATTAGACTGTCAGCACCTCACTCATCAGACGAAACGCGGAATTGCTTCCACTTCACGACTGTCTTCTGGTTGGTTGTGGTATTTTCTCAGGCTAGCCGGAGCATTCACGCAAGAGATGTGGTTGTACTGTACATTGTTAAGAAACTTTTGTACAAATTATCAAAGTAAATAGTGTTGATGTAATCAAAGAGAACAAATGACTTTACTGTTTAAATAACAAGGAAAAAGAAAACTCTAGAGACCGTAACTTAACTGAACGTAACTTACTTCACTTAAAGGTAACTTAAGTTAAAATTTGTGCTGAACATGACAAGTTTTAAAAACTTATGTAAGAGTTACGACGCTTTTTGGTTAAAGTTAAACATAAAGTTAGATAATGTGGTAGCAACTTTTTTATATTGAGTAAGTAAGCGCTTGACCACGATCCCACCTGATGTTAAGTGATAATGTGGTCTAAAGATGGTACGCGCTAGCTTAGTAAATGTTTAACTTAGTTGAAATTTATTTCTATGTACAGACGCTCACAATAATTTAAAAAAAAACTTGAGAGGTGTCAAGGGACACCCGGATGGAACGAAGTTCCTTTCGATTAATTAGTGAAGGAACCAATGTTTATTCTATGAATAAAAAACTTAAGTCTTCACAAGAAGTACATTTTATTTCTATGAATTTTCGTTATATATTGTCAAGTCGTTGCCATGGTGAAGTAGCGCTCATTCGTCGTTAACATACTATAGCAAAAAGTGTCGTGACAATTTTTTGTAAGAATTTTTTCCGTCTAGCCCCCTTTCACTACGCGCGATAAGGAACTTCGTTCCAATAACTCAGAATACTCAATATCGAATGTATACGGTATGGAAAAATAAGGATCTAACAGTTGACAATAGACACTTCGAATGTCCAAATAGACCTCATCTATTGAAGTGAAGCGAGTCAAGAATATGGATGTGGTCATAGAGAATATTCTATTTTATATTAAGACTAGCTGTCGCCCGCGACTCCGTCCGCGCGCAGTTAAATAAAAACTTAATAGCGGTATGAAAAATAGATAGTAGCCGATTGTAACAACTACTGTATACGCATATAAAATTTGGTAACTAAAAATGAATACGGTAACTAATATTGTGACATGGTAATTTTATATATTAGACTAACTGTCGCCTGCGAAAAATGAAGCCAATTCATTAATAAGACATAATTTAGAAGAACACTTAGGCTACTAATTAGGTGTTTTATTTTATCCCGCACGGACTTATTTTCGGCAATAAATGTAAAACTAACTTATTTGGAATATTAAATGATTTACCTATAATTGTAAACTTCCGATCTGTTCTCTTTATAGTTAAATGAACTTTATCAATGTTCAAATTGTATTTGCCTCTGTAGCGATATTGAATGCAATAAGTTTGAAATAAAAATAAAACTGGAGCACCAGATGACACTGTTGTAGGAACATGTAATATTCTAAAATAAACTAATTGACTAATTATATCAACAAATAAAACTATCTCTCTATATCAGTTTCCTTTGTAGGAAAATATTGTATTAGCATTTAAAATAATTCTTTAAAACTAAAAAAAAAAAATGAGTTGATGAATAAAACGTAATTTATTAATGACTAGCTTTTACCCGCGACTCCGTCCGCGCGGAATAAAAAATAGAAAACGGGGTAAAAATTATCCTATGTCCGTTTCCTGGTTCTAAGCTACCTGCTCACCAATTTTCAGTGAAATCGATTCAGCCGTTCTTGAGTTATAAATAGTGTAACTAACACGACTTTCTTTTATATATATAAGATATACAAGATAATAATCCCAAGTTTTTTTTAATTCCACACGGACAAAGTCGTGTGTAACATCTAGTATGAAACAAATGAATTTGTATGATTGAATATGCAACAATGTTACTATTTTTACATGCTTTTGTACTGGCATCTGCCAAATGTATTTCAGTTCTATTTCTATAGTTTTATCTTTGTACATGTTTCGTATAACGTTCCTATATTTACAATTTTATACGTCTTTTGATCTAAATTATAATAAAAATTTTATTGAACTTCAAATATTTGATGTTAATACTTTTTACTTTAAAAAAACTGTTTGTTATTTGTTTGTAGTAAAGTAATAAAAAAAAATTACACCTTCACTTATTTATATATCAGTATAAGTACCAACTAGTTTCAAAGCAGTTTGGAGACCTTAATTTTTAAATAATTATCGTAAAACAAATGAAATTCTTATTTAACTTGACCTTGCTGAATATTAATATATATAAAAATGTTGTCATCCCTTAAATTTTCTTAGCAAAATATAGAGATAGAAAACACGCTTTTATTTATCGGTTATAAATCTATATATATATATTAAAGAAAGTCGTGTTAGTTACACTATTTATAACTCAAGAACGGCTGAATCGATTTGACTGAAAATTGGTGGGCAGGTAGCTTAGAACCAGGAAACGGACATAGGATAATTTTTACCCCGTTTTCTATTTTTATTCCACGCGGACGGAGTCGCGGGTAAAAGCTAGTCTATATATATATATGTATATATAAATGTTGTCATCCCTTAAATTTTCTTAGCAAAATATAGAGATAGAAAACACGCTTTTGTTTATCGGTTATAAAGCTTTATATAAAATCTATTATCGTAGTTCATGTTATTGAAAACAGTAATTATGTAACAAAGTGTAAACTTGAATAACATGCTATGCCAACGTTGCTTTCTTGAAACTTTAACGAGATTCCGATACACGTAGTCAGGCAATATTGCCAACACTTGGGAACTTTCAAACTATGCTTAACAGTCATGATAGACATACATATGTACCACATATGTACATATAATGGAAATAAATTTGTATTAATTAGGGACATGTAAATGAGACGATTAAGTCTTACATATATTCTCAAATATACTTTAAATTATTACATAGTTAATTTGACGTCCCCATTTGCTCTTTCAAAAAACACATGGCCGGAAGTTCTATAATCTTTCTTTTTTTATGTTCCGCCGAAATATTATCCTACATATATTACACATTTTGTTCTAGACTAGAAGAAGATAAGTTATATAATATGTTAAAGAAAAGCGGCGTTAAAATCTTTCTAATATTATAAATGCAAAAGTTTGGATGAATGGATGGATGGATGTTTGTTCGAAGGTATCTCCAGAACGGCTCAACGGATGTACAACATAGTGTAGAAGAACACATAGGCTACTAATCCAGTTTTTTATTAATTCCGCGCGGACGGTGTCGCAGGCGATAGCTAGTTATCAATATAATATATTAATTTTTACGCAATATCTCTTTTCTTCTACATATTTTGTTTACTTAGTCAACATTTTGATATCTCTTTAACCAATAAATCGTTCGTTAAGTAATAGCAAATCCATTAAAATGTCGTTTCTATCAAAGCCTAAAATTAACTCTACAAGATATCCAGTATATACTATGGCCGCTTAAGTTGGCGCATCGTGTAGTAATATGATCTAGTTACCTACGTGCCAACTCAAATTCAGCGTACTACTCGTATACTAGCTATTGCCCGCGACTTCGTAAAAATAATGTCACTGATAAATTATTTTTATTATCACTAACGAAAAGTAAATTTTACTTCAGATTCATTAGACGAAGAGACTAGAAATATCCTCGCTTTGTTAAGGCTTTCTTTTTTAGTTCGCAAAAGTTTTTGTCTTAATTTTTAAAAAAGAATTTCTAAGAACAACAAAATAAATGTTTTAGTTTCAGTCAGACTTTAACGTTTTTATAGTAATGAATCCTTTGACTTGGAAAAGTTAAAACCTTCTTTCACTTTGAATCAACTTGCTTTCTAAAAAAATTCTAGTCACATCACACAAACAGCCTTTAGTGAATTAAAAAAATATTCACGTATTTATTTATAATTACGTATATACCTAATGAGAGGCTTAAAGCCTACCGATGTTAGGATGACTGGGCCATAGTCAACCACGCTGGTGAAATGTGGTTTGACTTCACACATATCTTTTAATTTCTTCACAGATATGTGCAGCATCACGATGTTTTTCTTCATTGTAAGAACGTCGGATAAATGTACATATAAAATTCGAATATCACATTAATACATAGCGGGGAACAGACCTAGATTATATAATATATATAGATATTAGATAGAGATTGCATTCCGTTCCGATCAAGGATTAACAAATGTGCCACCGACACTTCACAGTCAAATAAACACAATAAAATATGCAGATAATTTTAGGCTAAGAGCCATCGGCTTCCGGCCACCTTACGCCCGCAGAAGCTATAAATGCCTCTTCAAGACGAACAGTGACTAATGAGTCACAAAAAACAGCAAAATCTTCATTAATATAATCAACACCTAAGGATTGTAGTTACAAAAAATAAAGTTAGTTTAACACGAACAACATTGAGTCAAACTTACTTAGTACTGCTACAAACTACAGACAAAAAAAGTATTTCACACACGTAAAACATTTATTAAAACTTTATACAACAACGGCCCAGATTAAAATGTTAAAAGATTACACATCCTCCAAAGTATCCAATCGAAAGTATCCGTTATATTGAAATAAAGATATGAAGAAAAAGCAATGAAACGAATTTTTTTTTTCGTATTAACATGCTGGTGATGATGATAATAAAGATGATGAATGGTTGTCGATGAAGATTACGGTAATAATGGTTAGTAATGATGTCCGGGGATCATTAAAATGAGTACTGATATGAGAAAACTTTAAAATATACAAATGATGTCAGTAAGCAAGAGAGAAGTTCGCATATATGTGAAATGATAAAGATTTTTAGATGACAATAACGATCATGTAATAACGGATACGTTTCTTCAAGATTCAAGAGACGTATAGACCGACAAAGTTTTCTGACCCTGTCGGCAATAGTTAAACTAAATAAAAAAGTGACAAGATCTTTTTGTATTGCCGCTATGTTGTCATGTTTTTTCTATACCATCGTTTTCTTTGCCTACTGTTTTACAATCCAGATAACCTTGTCGTTCTATACACGTTTCTTAAACCTTGAAATACACGAAACATATAAAGCGTCAAACTAACAATTAAAGCGCGGCTTGGGCCTGACTTTTACTTTATCAAAATACTTTCATTGTGATACGTGGCCGTGAGTAATTTTATGGCCTGACGAGGAATGTGATCTGATACATTCAGACCTGCCATGAGGGCGCCACAGTCCCTTTTGATATAGCAACACTTTACATCTACGTCTAATGAACAGTCATTGAAGCGCAAAGCATCATTACTAAGCAACGTATTTTTCTTTTGAAATTATTGCTGTCATTACAAGAAATACCATAGGTTTCCAATTATATGGCAAGGTTTTCTATTTTCCTAGTCAGGCTATACTCTCGTCCACGTGTAACCCAAACCTAGTATAAGTTTTTAAAGTTAATACATACATTTCGCACGTACTGATCAAAGTTCCTCACCGCAGTTCTTCCCAGTAGCAACGCATCCATCTCACTCTCCGGCACCGGGACTACGGCCACCGTTGGTGCCGGCCCCCCTCTTACTGGCACATTCATTGTCACTTATCACTAAATCACATCACCTATCACTTTATATCAAAATACTACGTCTCTTCGTTCATGTTTTATGTTGTTTATTTTATCTATTTTTATATCGTTGTCCATTTCACTTTCTTATTTTTTCATTTTGCGTCTAGTTAGTATTTGTTTAATTTTTTTTATAACAGATTTCATTACTTCATTATGATTGTTTACAAAATATTCAGTATTATTGTTTAAAATTCAGGTATTGATACAAAGTTTAAGTACATTTAAAGTCACTTGGAATAATGAATTTCTAGTTGGCAATACTTTAAAAAACATTCATCTAAAAGATAATAAAATTCTACTATTCACTAGTCAGTTAGATATAAGATTTATTTTTAATATTTTAAGAACACTTCTAAAAGTTTTCAACTCTACAACTAGACACTTTAAAACGCTAGAAACAAATGCTACATTTGCAGTAAATAATTTTCGAAATATCGTTATAGAAAATAAACGTCCTATTCAGTGATATGCAATAAAAGTTTGTATATTTTTTTTTAGAGATTTATATTAATTTAAAATGTTTTATTAATGTACACTTCACACTGCACATTTGATAGATTAAAATCAGATTTATTGTTTCTTTCTTTAGCTTTCACTGAATCCATTTTACTTTTATCTGGGACATGAACTTCGTTACACACAATTCCGTTATTCTCTTTTCAGTCTTTATTGTTCCATTCCAATATTTGCATGAACGATATAGATCTTTAACGTAATTCGTTAATTGGACCATGATATACGTTTTCTACCTTTGTAAAGATAGTAGAAGCTATTATGGAATTGTTTTTTTTTATTATAAGGTGTCAAACAAGCATGCGACCACTTAGCAATAGCGAAGCGAAATGACCATGGACATCTGCAATTCCAGATGCGTCGCCTACATTTAGTCACATAAATAGAATATTTTCCCTTCCTATGCGTACCCTGCTCCGTCAATCAACTTCCCCTTCTCTTCATTTCCTTATAAGAAACAGGTGGGAAGGGAATGTGGACTAAAATTAGGCCTCTGGCAGGCATGCTCAAACGAAACGCGGAATTACTTCCACTTCACGCCTGTAGATATATGGTAGTGGAATTTCACCGGTCAACTCGGCCCATAGCTCTCTCGCTTGTAGAGTTTTCTCTCAAAATTTTTCACTTGGACACCGGACAGTGACTCTCGCTTATAAAGGTTTATCGCCTAACCTAATTCGCAAGATTTTATACACTCTAAAACACCTACCAATACCTAGCGTTATTCGAACGTTTTCTTTTGTTCGTTCGTTCTTCATTTATTCAAATAAAATAACAAAATCTAAATGAATATGTTGGAATATCTGAAGTACTCGTACTTCTCGTATTGTTTTGTTAAGTCGCAGATGTGGAGGCCGCGCCCTCTCCCAGGCTGTTTACAAACCCCTTGGGGGCTGCTAACGCCAGTCGAGTGACGATAAACAAATACATTCTGAAGGTCCTTTGGAATGTATTCAATATTTACACGTGTCGATCAAATTAATTGTATCCACTTGGTGATAAGAAAAAGTATTCTTATTAATATGTAAAAACATTATTGAATAAAGTAGGCAAAGATTGTAATGTAATATAGAAGGTATTAAAATTTAGCAAATAATTCCCTGGAGTAATTAAAAAGTAATGAGTTTGAATGTGGATGGCAAATATTAATTTCACATTACCATTGAATTCCTACCATAATCTTTTTGACTGTTGATGTCTTTGATTATTGCTTATCATCTATATATATAAAAGAAAGTCGTGTTAGTTACACTATTTATAACTCAAGAACGGCTGAATCGATTTGACTGAAAATTGGTGGGCAGGTAGCTTAGAACCAGAAAACGGACATAGGATAATTTTTACCCCGTTTTCTATTTTTTATTCCGCGCGGACGGAGTCGCGGGTAAAAGCTAGTTTAACATGAAGGAACTGAATTGATAGTCAGTTTTTCACGCAAAATCTATTTATCAAGATATTTTCTGTCTAAATTTGTTCTGTAATGGTCATGTAACTGCTAATAAAAAATTTTATATAGCAAAACATCGTAACGGTTTTGTGATAAAAATAAGACAGGTGCTTTTACTCGCACCGACAAACTGAACTTTTATATTTGATAACGAAAGAATTATTGCCTAACGTTACTATAACGTATAAATTCTCTAACTAGGGTTGTCGACGTCTAAACAGTTTAATTATTAAATATTTTTTGCGAATTTATTTTGGCATTATTGATCGGACTCAATTTCTTTAAATGGAAGCTTTTTAAATTACCGAACAAGTATCAAGACGATATGTTTTATTTTATAAGTACTTTAACAGTGAAAACTAAGAAAAAACATTAATCCCTGAACCCCTTTTATCTGATTAATTGGTCCAAGGGTATATAACTGTCAACTCCATATATTTGTTATCCATCACACTAACCCGTTAAATTGTAAATTGGTTCGTAGAATTAATTTTCATTTTTCTACATATTTATCTTTCTTCTTACTAATATTATAAATGCGAATGTTTTGATGGATGGATGTTTGTTTGGAGGTATCTCCGGAACGGCTGGACGGATCTTGATGAAATTTGGCATATATGTAGAGCATAGTATGGAAGAACACATAGGCTTATTACGTGTTTTTTTTTTAATTTCGCACGGACAGAGTCGTGGGCGACAGGTAGTGTAAAATAAATATTTTACATAATATATGTAAAATATATATTATTCTTAAAAAATTTTGCAAAAACTGAAATACTGTCTGATATAGCTCGTTTTGACTGTACAAACTGTACATCCTATGTCCGTTTTTTTAATTTTTTTATTGGATTTTTTTAATTAAATGTTGACAACCCTAGATATTAAAGGCGCACACACGTATGTTGAATCAAATCCAATATTTATTACAGTTGAAACTTTGTTATATTTGAGATTTTTCATATAACATATTTAACAATAATAACATAAACAAAACCTCAACTTTGACTAATCAATTAAATAACTTTGAACAAGGTATATAATTTTTATATCATTCGCTTTTAATTTACAATCAATACTTTGTTTTATTCAGTTCATCATTTTCAGGACTTATTATAAACTGACTGAAAAATTAAAGCAATTGAGAGTTATAAATTTAATTATTAACCATCGACAACTTTTGTAATATCAAATTTTCTGAAAATCTCTATATAAAACATATCGTCATCCCTGTCATTGTCTTTAACAAAAACAGAGATAACAATATGTTTTTGGTTACAAACAAAACGGTGTTTTTGGTCTCAGAAACCCACGATATGTACTTTAAACCAAATATAATCAATGATTAAATTAAAATTCCTGTCGGAAATAATTAAAACATAAGAATAACTAATTTTCCTTTTTAAAATGAGAGACAAAAGAATACTTTGAGATGCCACAGCTCGCGAAATACTCGAATTATCATTGGTAAACGTTTTCTCGTTAATGCATCCGCCAGTTGCAATTCTGGGTCAATTGTCAGTTAAACATGAATATGTTTTGCTACAGTAATTCAGTGTAGAGTCAAAGAAATAAATTCCATTACCTCTTACTACAGAACTAGCACAATACAAAAGATGCGCGTATTCATATTATTTAACTGAAAATTTAAATATGTTAATGTTGGTAACAAGAGTAAAAAGTTAATATATAATACTAGCTTTTACCCGCGACTCCGTCCGCGCGGAATAAAAAAAAAAAAAACGGGGTAAAAATTATCCTATGTCCTATTCCTGGTTCTAAGCTACCTGCTCACCAATTTTCAGTCAAATCGATTCAGCCGTTCTTGAGTTATAAATGGTGTAACTAACACGACTTTCTTTTATATATATAGATAAATATACAGATAAAATATATCAAGTATTTATGTTGTTATGACAAGTTATTGACCTCTGAACGGGTCTGCATGAGTTAAACTTAATTATGACAGTTCACTAGCGCCCCCCTGTTAATGTTAAAAAATGTCACAAGATCCTCTAAGTAATGTAGCTCTCATGTCATTTTATGTTTTACATTATTCTTACAGAACCAACCGCGATAGTAGCGCCTCCCTCACCGGTTCTAATATCCTTATTTAACTGTAATTGCATTGTGAGCGTGAATGGGTCGGAAATAAACTTCTTCGGTTATAAAAAAAATCTCTGCTCACTCCTGTATTTACCAACGATTGTTATTGTTACAGAATTCAACGAATGTTTGTACAAATTAACATATTGAATGAATTCACAAACTTTTTTCTTTATGTTATTCATCACAAATGTTTGAACAAATATTAAAAGAAATGTTTTCATTTCTTCAATTGTTTTTATATTTATAACACAGTTATTTTTTAAAAGATTTTATGCGGTTAAATATTCTTGATACTTAATTCGTATTTGCAATTTCATATCTAAATTCTCGTACTTACAAATCAAACAAATCCATAATAGCATACTATCCTACGTATTTGTATAGTCTAACAATCATCTAAAATACATTCACTTATCAAAATATACTACACTAATCTAAGTATGATTGGTCGAGGCGAAAATATTTTAAGCGCGATTTTTTTTAGCGAAATAGCGAAGGCGCGAAAGCAGAAAGATGCGAGCGCGGGATACGCCGCCTCGTGGAGGACTGACGGACTGACGCACGCCGCGCCGACTCTACACCTGACACATTCTTAACTCTATCTCATTGTACACATGATAATTCATACCAATATTATAAATGGATAGATATTGGTTAGAAGGTAACTTCAATTAGCTAAATGGATCTCGATGAAATTTAGCACAGAGATAACCATCTGGAATGGCACATTGGTTACTTCTTTTTTTCATTCAGCGCTGACAGACAAAAGCTACATAGGAAGCTTTACCTAAATGTCATACATATCTTATCCTAAACCGATTAGAACTTTGTCAACAGGAAAAACGACTCGCACTTGGCCTGTTTTTTTTTACCTTTGCTATTTTTGTAGATCACTGGCAACGATTCGTTATGAGCTTAAATTAAAAAAAAATGTTACATTAAATTGCTTTCTAGTCTACATGTTGTTTATATTCGAAATACAAACAATGTCCCAAACTGGAGTTATATGTAACTTGAAAACAAATTACGTTATAGACCTAACAAACGAACCAGATGGTGCTTAGGCTATGAAGGCTTTATTTGCAGGCTACAAGTGCGTAGAACAAGGTTACGATTTTATAAACATCTGTATTTTGTATTTAATTGGTGGACGTTTTGTATAGCACGATTTGCCTGATGTAGCTCTTAACCATATATTTTAAGTTAACTATAGTTTTTTACGACATTATGAAGTTTTTTTATTGTTTGTTTTCTTGAGTAAAACCACCAAAATGATTAAAATATATTACATGCCAATTACTAAGTTATTCTTTTAACTTTTAAAAGTTATTTTATATCTTAATTGATTAGATTAAACTTTAATTATTTAAATAATTATTCTTGTAATCTTAACTTCAGATCAGAAATGCCGCATTCAATGTTCATTTCATTCAAAAAAATCATTCATTAATACCTCATTCATCGTTAATTTTAGTTATTAATTATTATTGTTTTAAATGAAATTTTCAGCAAAATAAACAATTTAACATATTATGTAATATATTATATACACAAAACATATATTTTAACAATTATTTTGTTCAAACAAACGTATTTAAATCGCATAAATAAACAAAGGAGGTTATATTTACTACTAAAATCACTTACAGATTTATTTTCAAACGTACTTTTGTTTATATTGAAGCGATAAATTCACTTTTGTACCAAACATATTGGCATTTCTCTTTAGAAATTTCCTACATTTTCAAATACAGATTTAACAATAAATGCACTTGAGATTTTCAAGGTATAGTATACCATTTATATTATTAGAAAGGAAACTTTCGTGGCTTAAAAATTACGAACTATTATTTTTAATATTACTTATTAGCTTTTACCTATTATTTGTCCGCGCAAAATTAACAAAATTAATAATAAATATAGCCTTATTACTCAGTGATGATATAGCTTTCTAATGATAACACATTTTTTTTATTCAGTCCAGTTGTTTTAGAGTTTATTTGTTATATACAGAAATACAAATATCCTCCTCATAATCTAATATATAAAATTCTCGTGTCACAGTTTTCGTTCCCGTACTCCTCCGAAACGGCTTGACCGATTCTCATGAAATTTTGTGAGCATATTCAGTAGGTCAGAGAATCGGCCAACATCTATTTTTCATTTTTTTTAACTGCGCGCGGACGGAGTCGCGGGCGACAGCTAGTATTAGTATAAAATTGAATAATTAACTACTACTGAGTCACGGAATACCTTATAAATGATACCTCGTGTGAACCCACACTAAGGTACTGGTAAAATCACTATTAAGTCATTTTCAGTGTAACAGTATGTAAAGTAAAAATCCTTTAAAATACAAAGAGCAATTAAAATACAGAGAGCACAGAAGCACAGAGCAATTTAACAACAGAGTTAGCAATGGTTTTTGGCTGCGGCGAGGGAATAGTTTGGTAAAATGCAATTAACTACGCGGTATACCGAATCCTGCTCGGATAACTATTAAAGTTTGTTTCTATCGTCAATAATCTATGTGTCTTCTATCTAATTGTTAAGTAATAATTTTATTAAGACTCTTTCTAACAACACACAGGATAATAATCGAAACTAATCTTATAATGCTGTTTTATTTCCATTTTAAACGTAATTAGTTTATAAACTTAAAATCAAATCAATCCTTAAGTTTTTGCAGCTGAAAAATTGTACAAAAACGTTTATATCACGTATCTTCAAAGTAAATGAAAGACGATAGGTTAGAATAATGTTTCGCCGGTGGAAACTCCGCGCCAAACATTGTAAATTTAGTACGTATGCAGTTAATTCTCTTAGATTTACCAAAACTATTGTAGAGTAAGCTGTAAACATAAATTCGGCAATCAACGCCACCGAAATGTTACGTCGTAAACTATTTCAGCGATATACTTTAAGTCTTCACTGTTTTATTAACTGCCAGAATTTATATAACCTTTTGTTTTAGCTTTCTAATGTGTTTTATTTGACGTCATCTATTATTAAGAAATAATTGTCACCCACGACTCCGTCTGCACAGAATTAAAAAAAAGAAATTAATAGCCTATGTGTTTTACCGGACTATGTATTCAGATCTGTTGAACTGTTCTGGAGATACCTTCAAACAAACATCCATTCATCCATCCATTTAAATATTGACATTTATATCATTAGAAAAATAGTAAAATTATTCTTACAGTATTACATATTGAAACTAAAATAATTTGCAAAGAACTGAAAATTGGAAGACAATGGATATGTAAAACCCGGAAAGACCTCAGAGACGAGAGCATTTTGATAAAAATATTCAAGGTCTAAAATAGATCCCAAAAATTGATTTTTATCGTTTTTCTTCGAATTCTTATCGTCGGAGTTCTATCTTAGACCGAATTGTACATCATAAAATTATCTATAAAAAACCTGTAAATCCTTTTTTCTAAGTGCCACCGTTTCAAAGATATTACGATTTAAACAGTTGAAATTAATACGGTCAATTTACAAATGAAAAGGAAATTACAAAAATTCGTATACAGCTGAAAACAACACAATTTCGGAGAGGTTATAAATTAATATAACTCTGGTTAAAGTTTTATTGGTAAGGTTTTATTTTGCTTCTCGTATCTAAACTTGACGTAAACACTATAATGTATTCATATAGATGTCTAGAGGATGCTTATTTCTATTAATATTGTATCAGTGTAAACTAGTTCATACTTCACGAGTACGTCTTGTCAACGTAAAGCTTTAATAACTTATTAACTAAGTTGACTGAATCTCTTGTGTTTTGTAAGATCAGTGCTGGTATAAATTATTATTAATCCAAATATGTAATTAATAACGAAGAAAGACGGTATGCATTCGTATGCATTCCTCCTCCGTCAAATCTAAGGTAGATTTAGACGGTAGGTAGACGAAGGGGAAATATTCCGTCTATTAAAGATAGGCAATGCAACTGCTCGGATATCTATAGGCAACGGTTGCTTCTCTATTTCGGCGGATTAAGGTGGCGTCTTTCTCGTCTGCCACATCTAATATAATAAAATTCTCGTGTCACAGTTTTCGTTCCCGTATTCCTCCGAAACGGCTTGACCGATTCTCATGAAATTTTGTGAGCATATTCAGTAGGTCTGAGAATCGGCCAACATCTATTTTTCATTTTTTTTTTTCACTGCGCGCGGACGGAGTCGCGGGCGACAGCTAGTTATATTATAAAAAAGTAATCGTTTGATTTTTTTATTTACAAAAGTGTAATATTGAACGTCGTCAACGGAAGAATTAAGAAAGTATAGATGGATTGTGTGAAGAGGATACACGTTAAAAGGGAGTGAGTTTAAACATGACTTCTGATAGAGATGATTGGAACAGTAGTACATACTGTAGCTACCCTTTGTAGTGACCAAGGTCATACTGATGATGAAAGTACGAAGAGAACTGCAGCTGTACTAATTTCATATGAATTTATTTGGGTTAAGAAAACTATGTCTGGACAACATTAAGTTAGATGACTTAAGTGTATCGTTAAGATTTTATTACTTCATAAAACTTAATTAAGATCGTAAACTTTCGTAAAAGATAAATTGTATTTCTAAATGGGTCAATAATTATTGCTTATTAAATTAAATGCACATTTTGTCGAAGAAAAATGTGCCATGTCTTGACGTAAAATCTTACTTCTTACTGATATTATAAATGCAAAAGTTTAGATGGATGAATGGATGGATGTTTATTTAAAGGTAGATGTTTATTACGGCTCAGCGGATCTTGATGAAATTTAGCACAGATGTAGAACATAGTCTGGAAGAATACATAGGCTACTTATTAAGTAATGTAATATTAAGTAACGCGGGCGACAGCTATAAGTTGAGTTATTTAAGGTGCAAAAACTATTCTTTTTTTCAATCATATTTTATAGAAATTTTTTCTTTAGTCTACATTCACTGTGACTATCGTTTTTTTTTTTTGTAAACGAAATATAAACAGACTATTTTTTTAGTACTAGTTAAACTAATCTAGATAAAATATAAACAAACCGTCACTTTCTAAATGAAGAAACAGACGTAAATTAAATTTAAAACAAATCATTCAATCACTCGTAATAAAACCAGACTATTTATAAAGTTTCACATTTTAAAGCCCCCAATAAACATTCCAGTTTCATTGACCACGAATTCCTTAAACCTATTTCCACTAAACTTGCCGTGCGTCACTAGCCGTGTATATTCGAGTGTAACAATATTTACCGCTCCAGTGGAAATTTAACATATAATATTCGTAGGAATAACAGTTATCGAGCAGGAGTATCACTCGGCTAATCGTGCTAGTGGAAAAAGGAGTTTAAGAGCTTGGTGCCAAGACACCTAGCCAAAAGCAATATCCAGATACAAGCCGATGAAATGGTCTCAATATTTCTATAACTAAACAATGTATGTACCCGACCAAGTCTATAAACGATGTAAGTCAGAGGTTCTAAACATTCTGTTCGCATTCAGTATAAAATAGTTTTGTTGATAAATACTTACCTACAATAAGGAAAATATATGACTTAATATCTCTGACGTCATTGAATATAATAAAAAACTCTTATTTCAAGTTACAACAAATAAAAACGATTAGAAGTTATAATAATTAATAAGTCAAGTTTTAGGAAAAAAAAGATTGAGATTTGTTCTTAGAATATGTTAGTAAATAAAGTTTATCAAAGTACGAATAAATATAATACGGTTAAATAAGGATGATTGAGGATGATGACTGACAATTCATTAGATACGTATTGAGTAAAATCGGTTATGGATCTTTACGTTTCTCGATGGCTGTTTCCATAAAACTTGCAATCGAAAATTTTTTGAATATTGTTTTTGGATGATAAATAAAATTGTTTCTTCCTACCCCTACTTTATTCTTCAATACCACATAAAAAAAATTCATGTTGTCAAACAAAAAGGCATTTTTTTTTTTCAAATAACTGTAATAAATTATCTAAACAATAATGTTTATTTGTTCGATAATTTTTAATACAAAACCGATTCTCGACAATTCATAATTGTTCGTTATACTATCCGACACTATGACAACCATCTATTAAGTACAACATTAATCTTCATACAAAATAAATTCGATACTTCATAGGCGACAGTTGTTAAACTAATAATTCTTAAATAGATACACTATAATATCTACTACAAATTTCTCATTAATCTAATTTAATTTAAATTATACAAAGTTATAAAATGCGACCCACAGCTAAAAGAAACCCTGACGCAAGGGATTTAAATAACATTCTTCGATACAAACATACGAGTTTGTTATTGGATTTGTACCGAATGTAAAAGCAGTATACAGTCAAAGTGGATTTGGTAGATTTAGAATGAATAGTGGACTTAATCTGTGACAATAACCTATAGTCAATACAGAATTAAACTGAAATACTGTGACTGCTGTAGTAATATAAAAGTGATAATTAAATATAATAATAATAATAAAACTTTATTGCAGATATATAAGATCAACTTAGATATTAAGTAAAATTACAACATATGTAGACGTGTCCACATAACTAATACGGGACAGTCCAAGCCCACTCTACCAACAATTGTTGCAAGTAGATGTTGGCGCTGCCCCGCACCCTCTGCATCAGGGATGCTCCTCTCTTTCTTATTACTGCGGCGAAGCCGTCAACACCGGCATCTGCAATCATCTCAGATGCAGTACAGAATCTCTGCAGCCCCAACAGGACCCTGAACCCATTGTTGTATTAGACCCGCAAGCCATTGTAAGCCCTTTGCAATAGTACTAGTAAATTTTTCTTAATAAATGTGTGTAAATCAGAGGATGTCATAAAAGTCAAATGATTGTAGTAATTATTGTAGTAAATAAGTTAATAATGGCAGTTGCAAACGCGCCATGCTCTGAGTGGCCAATTTGAATTAGAAGGGTTATATATTATACGACTAATGCGACGAAGTGGTATGAAGTGTGGGAAGAGGAGGATGCCCCTGCATACGGTGCGGGGTGTCGGGGTCACTCGCCTAAAAGTCCTTGCAGCGGACATCCGTCCGTTGTAACCGAAAAGATTCTAGGAATCCAGATATCATCATCAACACTAATCCAAAGCCTTATGTATCAGCAGAGGTAACTAACTGGGGTAGGTAGAGATTACTACTTTCATTTTTTTATAAGCAAATGGTGGGAAAGAAAATAGGACTAAAATAATACCTCCGGAGCGGTCCTGGATCACCTGTCTTAGCTCTTACATGAATGGACACCACGTAAACTTCAAAAGACAAATTTCATACTGACCGAGTGAAACCGTGGTGTATCATCATCATCAGCTCACTATACGTCCCCACTGAGGAGCTCGGAGCCTACCCCAAGTTAGGGGGTGAATAGGCTATAGTCAACCACGCTGGCCAAGTGCGGGTTGGTTGACTTCACACATATCATTGAAATTCTTCTGAGATATATTGCAGGTTGCGTCACGATGTTTTCCTTCACCGTAAAGACGTCGGATAAATGTACATATGTAGATCGAAATTCGAAAAACACATTGGTACGTGGCGGGATTCGAACCCAGGACCTGCAGATTGCAAGTCAAGTGCTTCACCCCTGAGCCACCGACGCAACGTGTTGTATCATTAGTTTAAAATTTTCAACAGTAAAATAATGTAAAAATTAAGGTTTCTGTTCTAAATAATTTTATTAACCTGACCTTATTATCATAATCCAACAGCGTAAATAATGTCGCGTATAAGTTTATGACTTTAATTACCTTCGGGAAGTCATAAAAATAGAAGCTTACGACTAAGTTTAGAAATAATTCATCTTTATGGTGGACAGCGAAAATTAGGAATTTTACTGAAACAAAATATGAATAACAAGAAACAGAGATGGATACTTAACTTGATTCCTTATGTTCTTAATAGTTTTCCTTTGAATAGCAGTTGTGTTATTGAAAAAATCTAGCCAATCTAAAAAATACAGCATCTAACACTCGGGAGTAGTGTAGCTTTTCAACAGTGAAAGAATTATTCAAATTGGTTCAGTAATTTCGTAGCCTATTCAATACAAACAGACAAACGAACAAACAAATCTTTTCTCTTTATAATATTAGTTTATCTTTTAATCAGATAATAAAAAATAGTAAACTAAGTTTTATGTAATCTTTTCTTCTAGCGTAGCAACTTACTTTTAAGTTACTAAGTTATTACTTATAACAAGTTTTCGTAATAAAATTTGATCAATGCTTTACATAAGCTATACATAAAAATAAGTATTTAAAATAAACGGAAGTATATTATAATAGATATTGAAATAAAGAAATAATTCAACTTGTACTAATTTTATTTTCATTACATCGCTAAAGCGAGCAATGAACAAGAAGATTCATTTGTTAGCGCTACGTTAACTGCTACGCCGTAGCATTTGCGTCTCTACGGCGTAGCGCTTTTCATTGATTTAATGTTCTCATAAAGTTTAAAGCCTGAATTATTGTGAAGAGATAGAAAAACTTTAAAGTATTTGCAAAACGTGTATAATATTGGTGTCTTTGTTTTTGTTTAACAGAGTGAGAGGGATGATGATGTATTACTCATCCTAGGATTTGAAAATACAGAATAATTTATATAACTTAAAGCTTAATAAATAACTCTCATTAAAAATAGTATGTTTATTAATATTTTTTTTTAAATATTAAAAAATTATTTCTTATGTAGTTTAACTTTTCGAGATAAAATTGTACAAAGTCATATTGTATTATTAGTTAGTTAGTTATTAGTTAGTTACTTAACGGACGAGAGCTTTTGTCACAGCTTTCATCTCTAGCGCCATCTAGTAAATATCGAATGAACTATAACAAATTTTACAAAAAATTTAGTTGTTGATGAATATCGAAAGTTATAATTATTTTATTTAAGATATAATTATAAATTTTCTTTTATATTCTCTAATTTATAAAATACTGACGATTTCTTTTTTGTTTGAAATAAGCGCCATCTATGCTAAGGTTTACAAACTAAAATCAAAGAGGTAACATTCATTTAAGTTTAGTTTTCACCATGTTTTTGGATATTGCCGTAGCGCTGTTTGTTTCGAAACAAATTATTAATATTATATAAATTATTTTTTTTTAAATTCTAAAATAAAAAAATACTATCTTCTAAATGTTTGTAACCAATTTACTACACTAGTATATAACCCTGCTGATGTTACTTAATTATAGTAAATGAAAATTTATTTACAAGGGAAACCCAAGAGGCTTATTTATTACCTTAAAATGTCACGTAAGCCACACGTAAGCCACCAACCACCAGAGTGGGCGACTCTTAAGAAACGTCCTAAGATGGACAAAGAGTCACATATATAATGGTGGTTGGTGGGAGACTCTTACAGGAACGTCCTAATGAGGACAAAGAGTCACATATTAAATGGCGGTTGAAGGTTGTATCCCTTTCGTATCCTTGTAACTTATACAAATAGTCTACAGATACATATTGTCTGTCGAGTTTTACTTTAATTTCTGTCAACACATCTGTATAATATGTTCTACATGTGTAAGCTCCCATTCACACGGACGCTTTTTTAACGTGGGCTCAAAAAGCGTTCAAATAAAACATGCATTTCCACGTATCTGTACATAAGGCATCGCTTTTAAAATTGTGCTTTTCATGTAGCATTTTTCGTTTCCGCGTAATTTTATTCTTACGATATCTCCTAAACTATTAGACAGCATGATATAGTTTCAAGGGAAAATATAATCTACATTAAATTCTCTTGATAATGAACATGTTTATTTACATAAGGGTTAATACTGAACTTGAATAATAGCGTCGGAAATAGGGCATGAATTTAATTGATGTTTCTAAAGAAAAAAATGGTTATTGTGAGAAAACTATAAAAGATAGATATATGCTATCACGTACTTTTATTTAGCACATTTAAAGAGCTACGATTCGCCGCTACATCTTTATGTAGGTCCTATAGTTTAGCCTACGTAAGCGCCTACAGCAAAAATGTCCCTAATTTTCGCAACAAATTTTGAAGCTATATTCAAAATCTACTAGTCTTCTGGTTATTTAAAAAAAATGGGACCCATCTGCAAGCACTTCCTTTCGATTAAAATAATTTTTATCAAAATCGAACCACCAGAGGCGGAGATTCACAGTAACACACATAAAAAAATACAGTCGAATTGATAACCTCCTTCTTTTTGAAGTCGGCTAAAAACATTATTTCAAACAATATGTTAAAACAAATAAATCAGAATGTGTGGATGGATGGATGGATGGATGTTTGTTTGAAGGTATCTCCGGAACGGCTTAACGGATCTTGATGAAATTTGACACAGATGTAGAACAGTCTAAAAAATACATAGGCTAGTTATTAAGTTTTTTTAATTCCGTTTTTATTCATTTTTACTAGGAATCATACGATTCAGTTAGACGGATTTATTGATATTTAAAATTTACAACCATAATTTTTTGTTACTTTAAAAATAACTGGGTAGTTTTTAAAGTATAACGCAAGTTCACAAACGTACCGTGCAGAGTTTACGATCAACAATATCATGCTGGCAGCCAATAAAAAATGTAACTTTTTACTTAACCAAAAAAACGAACGATAAAATTTTATTCGTCGTTGTTGACAGTAATGAAATCCATTTCTTTCTTATAACAAGCGCAATAGTCAAACAAGGATATGTGTCCTAGTGATAGAGGCGCTGCTATCGTGATTAGTTCTGTTACAAAATTATTTAAACCTAATTAGACACAAAACATGAAAGAAAAAAAAGAATACAAGACAGCTACAGTACAAAAAGGAACTTCTTAACGTACACTTTTTAACGTACCTAGGGTAGCGCTAGCGAGATGTTATAATTTAATTTGACTTATGCCTACCGGGTTAGATAACGTTGTTGGTCTATACGTTGTTATCTATATATATAAAAGAAAGTCGTGTTAGTTACACTATTTATAACTCAAGAACGGCTGAATCGATTTGACTGAAAATTGGTGGGCAGGTAGCTTAGTACTAGGAAACGGACATAGGATAATTTTTACCCCGTTTTCTATTTTTTATTCCGCGCGGACGGAGTCGCGGGTAAAAGCTAGTCTAATATATAAAATTCTCGTGTCACAGTTTTCGTTCCCGTACTCCTCCGAAACGGCTTGACCGATTCTCATGAAATATTGTGAGCATATTCAATAGGTCTGAGAATCGGCCAACATCTATTTTTCATTTTTTTTTTTTAACTGCGCGCGGACGGAGTCGCGGGTGACAGCTAGTAACAAATAAAGATGGTTACAGAATTAAAAAGATGTAGATCAGAAATTGAAGATTTATTTTAAAGGACAAAATCTTTTTTGAATCCGGTTAAAAATCAGATGGAGCAGTTACTACATAACGTTTTTATTAAGAATGAAAAAGGAAGCACACATTTGTAGGTATCTCATTTGCCAATACGAAAAACAAGTAGACAAGTTTTACAGCTGAATAAAAAAACACTTATTACGTGTTGCTTAGAGTTGACAATAAAACCCTCTGGTACCTCTGGGATTGAGTAAATTACATCGCATCCGTATTTATGAGGCGAAGCGACCCTACACGATAGTTCCACGGACAAATATCTGTTCCTATCTCATTTTGATTTCTACAAAACAATTTCTATTGAGTTTCATTTGTATACTAATAAAAAAAATCCTTTAGGCCTTCTAACAAAAGAGATAGTTTTGCATAAGAAAAGTATAAGTATATAAACGTATACCTCTTGGGAGTATCCGTCTCTTTTACACTACTACATTACAAGTATCTTCCATCTCTTTCATGTAACAAATGTTTCTAAACATGACATCTATATATATAAAAGAAAGTCGTGTTAGTTACGCTATTTATAACTCAAGATCGGTCGAACTAATTTAGCTGGAAATTGATAGGGAAGTAGCTTAGAACCAGGAAAAGGACATAGGATAATTTTTACCCCTTTTTCTATTTTTTATTCCGCGCGGACGGAGTCGCGGGTAAAAGCTAGTATATATCTATATATATAAAAGAAAGTCGTGTTAGTTACACCATTTATAACTCAAGAACGGCTGAATCGATTTGAGTGAAAATTGGTGGGCAGGTAGCTTAGAACCAGGAAACGGACATAGGATAATTTTTACCCAGTTTTCTATTTTTTATTCCGCACGGACGGAGTCGCGGGTATAAGGTAGTTTAAATAAGACTTTCAATTCCCGTTGAATTATTAAGCCAGCTTTAACTCTATTAAATTATACAGTTATTTCTAAATTAATAAATCTATTTTACATAATTTCACTTACCTCAGCAGTCACCCTGTATGTTCCCGTCTGCTTGCCGTGTTCAGGCGAATGACGAAGCCCCTTCGTGTCTATCTGGACATTCGTCTGCATCTTGGCACACACACAAATCACAAACACAAATTCACAATCACAAATAATAACTACAATAGTCTAAATCAAATTTAACTAACTTTAAGAAATGACGTCACTTTCAAATCAGTAATTGTAAACATTTCCATCAAAAGAACAATTAATAAAAATAATAATTTACTAAGATAATAAATTTAAATTTGTACGAATGATTAAGTAATCATTATCTTTATAAACATTTTTAAAATAATAATCATCTATCTTTTTGTATAAGAAATTTAACGTAGAGATGACCGAATGTTGTCAATATCTGAAACAAAGAAAATATAGTAAAAATAAAATAAAAATATTAGTAATTTAACAACAATTTAAAATTAAATGTTCCCCAAATTTGATACCTGAAGTTTCTAAAATGTCAAATCTACTAAAACGATTATGTTTCTGTTCGTAAAAAATGAGAAACTACTTTAAAAATTATCGCTGATTGCGTTGACTAGTAAGTCTAATTAACCATGGATAACTGCTACAGTTGATAAAAAATAAAAAATAAATTTTTAAAACAAAACACAGTGAGGAGCAAAGGAAAACATTTTTTTTAAAGAGGTCATCTTTCAGGGAACTATAATAGAAGGAACTTTATGACACATAAAGAATAATTTCAACTCGAAAAGTCCTTTCTTTTTCTCTTGAGAAATTACGAGTACATTGGAAATTATATGTAAATAATAAGTCGAGGGGCGACTGCGAACAAAGTGAAGATTCCAAAGATTCCGTGACGTCAGAGGACCGCATTCCGCACGGCGGCCCTCTGGTAATGCTTACTGATGAATACTTTCAAATCGAATAATTCAATATAATATTCTATCTACTTCTTTTCATCTTCTTATCTATCTATCGCATAGTCTCTTCTTTCTAATATTAAAAAGAAACTGATATATTAACGTACAGCCTAAATTACTGAACCTAGAGATTTGGAATTTTACACAAAGTTTTGTTTTATTTAGTACATAAGTACTAAGTAAGGATTATCAATAAAGAACCCAAAAGTCTCTGGCCAAAAATATGCCAGGGGGAGAACGAGAGGGCGGCATAGCGCCGCCCATAAAAAAAAAAAAAAAAAAAAAAAGTCCAAAGTCTTTGTGGTCATAAATTGAAGAATTGTTTTGTATAAATGATAAATTGGCTTATGATTTTTTTTATTTATGTTGTATACAGACGAAGGAAAGCTAGCAAAATATTCTGAATACATAGTTGTATGTATATCGAAGCGTTCGTAAGCACGTCATCCCAACTGATAATGAAATCAAATGGCATGTTTTATTCATGACACTTGACGTGTAGTGGAGACGTTGAGGGCGAAGTAAAATAAATGTAATTTTCCTGAACATCATATAAAACAACGTGTCCTGAAATTATCTATATAGCTTCAACTGGTACAAAAAATTGCATCTGTAGATATAACGTTATTGAGAACAGAGAAGGGGACACAGAAAGATATTATTTCCCCTTCCTATCCTTCTCTTTCCTATAAGTTCAGACGAAATGCGGAATTACTTCCACTTTACGCCTATCTTCTGTGTGGCCAGGCCTTTCTTGTAAAAGATGTTATCTCTCTCTACCACTGTTAAAAAACTACTAAAATAAAACACACGCAAACGTCTTGTTTCCCTGTTATTTCCGAGCCATAAACCTAACATACAAATAAAGGATAGCTGAAATATTCTCTGGGTTTGTTCTCGCTCGTAAACATTCTCCCACTTTATTTATTGAGAGAGGAAAACTTCTTTATAACGCCCCCGAATTCCATGAAAGAATTTATTGTATACAGTTTTTGGAACGAAGTTCCTTATCGCGCATTGTGAAAAGGGGCTAGACGGAAAAAAATCTTACGAAAAGTTGTCACGACACTTTTTGCTATAGTAATTATGTTAACGACGAATGAGCGCTACTTCACCATGGCAACGACGTGACAATATATAACGAAAATTCATAGAAATAAAATGTACTTCTTGTGAAGACTTAAGTTTTTTATTCATAGAATAAACATTGGTTCCTTCACTAATTAATCGAAAGGAACTTCGTTCCATCCGGGTGTCCCTTGACACCTCTCAAGTTTTTTTTTTAATTTCTTGTAACACTACTTCCAGACTACATAAGGTAAGGGTAAGTAAGATTGTAATAGGACTACTCCAGAGTAGATTTTTGTTCCAGTATTTTTTTTAATGTGATTGTTACCAAACTAAAAAATTTTGTTCGTTAGTAGGTAGTAAAGCAGTAGATCAGAGTCTAGTCTAGAATTATAGATCATAGTCTGAATACGGCATAGATTCGACTGAATTCGCAAAAATTATCCACTATCTTATTTAATATCCAAACCTTAAAATAATAGTAATATAACATCAACCTAGAAAGGGAAATCTTTTCTTATTTCTCTTTTTTGAATTACTTGAATAAAAAGCGTAGTGAAAACAACAAAGAAGACAACAAATAAGTCTTAACAAGAGATTATAAAAGACAATTTTAATTATAACAAAATTAATACAGAAGGGTCTTTGAAATCTTTCATTATACTCTCGTATTTTCAACCACAGCAAAGTAATAAAGGAAAGGATTTAATTTGTTTTTTTTTGGTATCCCTTAAGTTGTTTTTTTTATAGGTTTTAAGCTTTTATTATTATATATAATATGTTCGTAATATATTTACGCTAAAATTAAAAATTGTGCGTAAGAATTTTTTCATAACAAAAGTTAGTTTTTATGAGGTAGGGTCTAAACTTTCATGATTACCCGCCCTCTGACGATAAGATGTATTCGTAATAAAAATCTTATATATAAAATGTCCATGCCACAATGTTAGTTACCGTACTCCTCCGAAACGGCTTAACCGATTGTTATGGAATTTTACATTTATATTCAGTAGGTCTGAGAATCAGCTACTATCTATTTTTCATATCCCTATTAAATGTTTTTAACAGCACAAACGGGGTCGTAGGCGACAGCTAGTATTCGACAAAATATTAAGATAACTCCAAGTGAAATGTAAACTTGTAATAAATATTAAGCTTTTTAAATGTTTTTCAATATTGCAAATTTATTAAATGAATACGAACTTTTTTTTTAAATTTGAGTCATTTAAAAAAAGTTCGTATTCGTTTGTTTATTTGTTTGTTTTCCATTTTATTTCAATTCAGTATTACATGATATACGACTATCTATCCACTGGCAATTTCATTCATCGTTCATTCACAACAATAGGAATTCAAACAAATGCGTATTGTAAGCTTCCGTTCCAATGTACGAGTTTTTTAGTTAGTTATTACATGACAGTTTTATCCTTACAATAATAAGCGCTCAAAGCAAAAATGTCCCTAATTTTCGCAATTTTGAAGCTATATTTAAAATCTACTAGTCTTCTAGTTATTTAAAAAAAATGGGACCCATCTGCAAGCACTTCCTTTCGATTAAAATAATTTTTATCAAAATCGGACCACCAGGGACGGAGATTCGCAGTAACACACATAAAAAAATACAGTCGAATTGATAACCTCCTTTTTTTTGAAGTCAGCTAAAAACAACAGATGGAACTTTCATAGTACAGTTTTGCAACTCATAAGCTAAGATTTGCCTGTGTGTGTCAAGTGAAGTAAAAACTGTCATTCAAAACCCAACGTGTGAAGCAGCAAAATGTCATGTTTGAAGAAAAATATTTGCTTGTAGTGAACAAATACAAATATTGAAAAAAAAATACTATTGTTGTTATTTCCTTTTTAGCCGACTTCAAAAAGTAGATTATCAATTCGCCTGTGTTTATGTGTGTTACCGTGAAGCTCCGCTCCTGGTGCTCCGATTTTTTTAAAGTTTAAATCAATCATTAACATCATTATTACACTACAAAATTATATCTATAATCTGGAGATTATAAAAAACATATAAACATATATTTTTCTATTTTTGTTGCTTTATACGCAAATGACATGTTTCGAAGAAAACTAATAGAGGGTCGAATTGACCTCGCCCAGAGTGTGCGTGAGCAGGCGTCGGTATCAAATATCATGTTTGTACGAAAAATAATTCATATAAAATTGTTTTATTAACAAGTGATATATGTTTATAGTGAAATGAATAGGGGGTCGAATTGACCCCGTGCATTGCGTACGTGAATAGGCGCCGGACCGACGCGACCCGCCACCGTGTTTACGAGCTTGTTTACCTCGCGTTTTTGGTTTGTTGTACTTTGGTCTAAGTCCAGTATATTTATTTACTCTAGACGCCTTGAAAAGGCTATTATTCAAATAAATTAGTACAAAGAAAAATATTATACGGAATCAGAAATGTCATAGATTTAAAAACATTTTCTCTGGTTATATGTTGGCCATTTACATCCATCATTTTTTTTTTTGGAACGAAGTTCCTTATCGCGCGTTGTGAAAGGGGGCTAGACGGAAAAAATTCTTACGAAAAGTTGTCACGACACTTTTTGCTATAGTCTAATTAATTAAAAGGAACTTCGTTCCATCCGGGTGTCCCTTGACACCTCTCAAGTTTTTTTGTTTTATAAAAATGGTAAGTTAAATTCAGAGTGTCCTGTGTTTTACTTCAACAGATGCGTCATATCATCATCGTCAAAACCTAGCACTTTTCCCTATGGAGGGTCGACAGTACTATTCTTTCACACATCTGTAACGGTCGTCATATCTGAATACATTCTGAATTCTTACAGATATTAAGTGTAAAAAATATTGTTTTTGTACCATACATAATTCTTGAGCTTGTGAATGAACGGGAGATACTCGATGTCTAGAATTTTTGGCAGGAATAGTTTTGTGTGGGCGACCTCTAGTGGCAGATAAAGAAACCGTGTCTTTGTTCATAGCTGTTGCATAACTTTACTACGTTCATATTTATAGAGCTATAAATCTTTTTCAGCTAACTAAAGCTACATCATGTTATTCATGACTTGCTAGTTGAGACATTGTTTAATCTTGTAAAATCAACGACGGTTTCTGTGATCTAAAATGTATACAACACTAGTCATTGTCCGCGACTTCGTCGGCGCGGGATTTAAAGTCTAGTAATAAATATAGCCTGCTAGCTGTAGCCCGCGAATCCATCCGCGCGTTATTTAAAAAAAAAACATAATAAGTATCCTATGTTATCTTCCAGACTATGTTCTGTTATGGCAAATTTAATCGATATCCGTTAAGCCGTCCCGGAGATACCTTCATACAAACATCCATCCAACCATTTAAACTTTCGAATCTATATATATAAAAGAAAGTCGTGTTAGTTACACTATTTATAACTCAAGATCGGTCGAACTGATTTAGCTGAAAATTGATGGGTACCTCCCCATTAGAACTAGGAGACGGACGTAGGAACTTTTTTTATCTTGTGTGCATTTTTTTTATTCCACGCGCATGGAGTCGCGGATAAAAGCTAGTTTATAATATATATAAGTATGATGTCACCCGGGGACAGTGTAACTTCCCAACAGTAAAAAAAAATAAAATCTGTTCATTTTATAGCCTATTCAATTTAAAAAACAAACTATGAAATCTTCCTCTTTACAACATTAATATAGAAAGATCTTCGAAATTGCATTCCACGTACCTTCCAACCATGTCACGGGTAAATTTACATCCTTTGGTTTCCACCATTAAAACATTTAACAAAAACATATATAAGATAATTCTCGGAAAAAATTATTATATTTTTCACAGTTCGATAAACAATAAGCTAACGGCTGTAAATAATGCCGCGTTTGATTCCGTGTAATTTCCAAAACGACTGAAACGATTTAAACGTAACTTTTACTGAAAGGTATTATGTGAGTGGGTGTAAGTTACAATTTTTTTTTTATCCTGAGATTTACGCAATAATTTTAGGCATAAGTTTCTTTTATCTTAACGTAATCTTGAAATACAATGACTGAATTATAAAAAAAGTTAAAAAGGTTCTTTTGTTATTTTAATCGAAACTAACTATAGAAAAGGTAAAGTTGATAAAATCTCGCGTGTTACTTCTAGTTTCGCGTAAGTAAAATATTTTTATGTTTCATGTGAAAATATCAAGATGATTATAATTTTTTTTTTAAATAATCTAACAAATCAATATTAATAAATTGTAAAAAAATACTATAATTCTATTGAACTCAGTGTAAGAATAAGAAAAGACACCTTACTCGCCCAAAACCGGTTCAGTCATTTAGGCTCTAGGCAATAACAAAGGCACTTACAATTCTTACATACATACATTATTCGATATAAATATATTGTAATGTAATAAATTGTAATATGTATCACGTAACATAAAATGAAAGCAATTCTGCGTTTCGACTAATAAGTGTGCATGCCGGAAGCCTAATTTTAGTCCCTTTCCCTTCCCTTTTCTTACAAAGGATGGGAAATTCCCTTTCTAGGAAAGGAAATTAGTCTAGGAAAAGTCCCTTTCTGTGACTTATATTAACTTCTATTAATATGTTAAAATAACATTTATTCCAATACTGAAGAACGTGTTCTTTGGAATATATTCTCTTTGGTCCATTGCCAAAAATTGGATTCATTCTCACAGTGTAAAATATTTTAATCATTCAATTGTTTTTAGACAAAAGATTTTTTTTATTAAAGGCTACGAAATTGATTTTACTTTTAGGGTAAAAGTTTCGCATAGAAAGTGTAAACGAGAAATCTATAACGTAATAAAATACGTTAGACGAAAGTTCTTTGACTTTCTAGTGTTTAAATTAAATGTTTAATTTAATATACTTGCAGTCTGCAGAGACATAATAAAAAAATATGATTTATAGGGAAAATAAAATTTAAGGCATAATATTAAAAACCAATCGTTTTGATAATCGAAGTCAGGCATAGTCTCATAACTCAAGATCGATCGAACTGATATAGCTGAAAATTGATGGGGAGGTAGCTTAGAACTAGCAGACGGACATAGGAACTTTTTTATCTTGTGTACATTTTTTTTTATACCGCGCGGACGGGGTCGCGGGTAAAAGCTATTTATTAACAGTTTTTTTATAATTAGTTTTTTTTAATTCCTTAATATATCAGACAGTTTTATTATATTTTATTTTTTCTTAACTCTATAAAATAACAAGTTTGTTTCCTTTACAAAAATGTCAAAGTTTTTTTTATGCATTTACCGATTTTTGAGACCAAAATCTCTGAATAAAACATATATATCTTCATCCCTTTCATTATCTTAGACAAAACAGAGACAACAATATGTTTTAAACGGGGATTTAAGTCTCAGAAAACCAAGCTTGATTATGCAAATATCTTTAACACATAACTTTTTTATTAAACCCCTAACATTATCTGATTTCGATAAAAACAATTGAATAAGATTTCAAATTATTCTGTCGTTCGAAACCGAGAAAACGAATGCACGGATTTTCGATTTAGTCTGTGAAATATTACACAATCTGAATAAAGTTTGTATTTTACCTGAGAGAATGTATAAATCACGTAACTATTCCAAGGAACTAAATGTCTTTTTGGTATATTGTTTGTATAAGAGTGGGATGTCCCTGCCGTAACATCTTACTAATATTATTAATGTGAATGTTTAGATGGATGTTTGTTTGAAGGTATCATAGGAACGGCTCAACAGATCTTGATGAAATTTGGTACTGATGTAGAACATAGTCTGAACACATAGGTTACTTATTTTTTTTTTATTTACGCCTACTGAGTCGCAGAAGACAGCTTGTATAAAAATAGTCAAGAAAACAAATCAAACAGACACAGAACGTTATCGATATACATTAAAGTGGTCCAATAAATAGAGAAAAAATCTTGCTAAATATAAAATCCCCAAAACCGAACTGATTTATAAATAAAAAAATATCAAATTAAATAAATACTGAAGAATCTCTGGGTTTGATTACTCTGCGGCGTTGATCAATTGAGTCAATATTGTTGTTTACACACTTTGTTTGTCGCACAGATTGCATTTCAATCCACGAACTAATTCAAAATACGTCACAGCGACGTAAGGTAATCATCGCGTTTATATATTCTCTTCCTGTGCTTTCCTTATAAGAAAAAGAGGGTGGGAAGGGAAATTGGACTAAAATTAGACCTTATGCGGAATTGCTTGGAATTTGTGTTATTGTTCGCTTAAGCTCAATCATAAAAAAAATACTAATATGTGATATTAAAACAGGGGTGGAACCCAGCAACAACATCTGTTGCACTAATAGGCCGGCTCAAACCGTACAATACCACGACCACATATAAGACGCGGGTGAAGTGGAAGTAATTCCGCGTACAGACCGATGAGTGTGATGCCGGATTTTGACTGGAAAGAGAACGAATAGGAAGAGGAAATATTCTCTTTTTGTGCGTACTCTCCTCCGTTGATTTCGGATGTCTATAGGCAGCGGTCGTTTCGCTCTTTCGGCGAATTCAGGTAATTGCATGCTCGTTTGCCACCTTATGACATACAAAAATAACTTATATATTATTTACGAATATATTATGTGGTAGCTAGATACATAATCAAAATAGAAATGATCTTTTTCTTACATCAGTCAGTTAAAAAATAAATGACGAATTATCGACAATGACTAAGCAATAATTTCACTTTAAATTTATAAAAGTTTTAGTTTAAAAATATATATTAAATCATAAAAATGCATGCTTCAATTGATTGTAAAATTTGAAAAGAAGGAATACGGAAATAGCAGCGAAGAAAATTTAAAATTCAAACTCTACCGACAGCTTCTGATGCCCTCAGAACGTTTTAAATCTCTCAGATCCGAGAAATATTACAGTAATGTCGATAAAACGAGCACTGGTAACTTTAAACATAATTTTTACAAACAAAATTTTTACTACGATCAAGTAATTTTAACTTAAATATATTTTACAATCAATTAAATAAAATATTTTAAAATTGATGTCATTCAATTTTTTAATAGAACTTGTGGTTGTCAACTTATTTAATTTGTACAATAATTCATAGTTATTTTTTTTATTAAAAGAAAATATCAAATTTTTTTAATTCCTAGTGAACAAATTAGTGTGCAACTTTAGCAAAAAAAAAACTAAAATAAAAAAATATACTTACAAAATATAATCATCAAGATTTTCACATTTACACTTTAACTATGTTACAAATATATTTATTTTATGTTAAAGAAATTACTATATGTCACGCACTTGAACTTTGAACACGCATAATACAAGCAACATCGTCTACGGTTGGGGACGAACTGAAAACTCTTACTTAACAAGCGTAAGCAACAACAGCCTCGTTAATTCATGTAAACAAAGTCATTCAGAATAATTTGTATCACATAAATTTGTCAGATATAAACGTATTTGTGTAGCACAGACATTTATTTACGAAATTTATCTCTCTTTATTCCCTTAAAAATAACATATCAAAGTTATATATTTTTTTATATACTTACATTGGAAATTCACGATAGCTTATAATTATATAGTATTAAATAAAAAAAAACATTCCGAAATTAAATTTAAGTCCATTAAAGCGACATGTAAAGGTACATATGTAAGTCTACAAAAATAAGACATCTTTATTTATTGTACTAATAAAATATTATATAATTAATATCGAGATCAAATAAACTTGTAAATACATAATGTCTAGTAGAATTCTTAGAATTAATGAATCCAATCGACAGGCAAGTTATTCAGTTTTATTACGAAAACTTTTACGATGTCTTTCGTAGCAGTAATTATACAAAAGTTAATATTCGTAGAAGCGTAGACTGCGTAGACTCGTAGCACTACGTAGTTTTGATAATGTTATGTAATGAGTAACATATACTAATTTTGCTTGTATATTTTATTATATAATAGACCTGTGTACTCTACTTTTTTATTGTATACTAGCTTTTACCGCGACTCCGTCTGCGCGGAATAAAAAATAGAAAACAGGGTAAAAATTATCCTATGTCCGTTTCCTGGTTCTAAGCTACCTGCCCACCAATTTCCAGCCAAATCGATTCAGCCGTTCTTGAGTTATAAATAGTGTAACTAACACGACTTTCTTTTATATGTATAGATAGATAATCTTTATATAGTAAATTGTGAATTTTAATAATTTTCGACGCAATTTAATAATTTTTCCCACGCAATTGTGACCCGTGGGCTAAACACAAATATTATATTTGCGACAGGCGCTTTCGGAGCGTCATCGTCAATCATGTCAAAATTATTTTGAGATTTCTGGTGTACTTTACTCGTGATAATATGCTACATAATTATGCTAGTGCTTGTCACAAATATTCGTGCTAGGCCAATAGTAGCATAAACTATGTTATTTTAAAATGTGTGCTGTCATTCAATTTGCGTTCTTCCCTGAAATATCATAAAGCGCTTAGTTTATGAACTAGTATAAAGTGCTTATTAGTTTATTAGACCTAAAAAAAATTACTGTCTTAAATGTTTACTGTAATAAATTTGAACTATATTTTCAATACGGAAATTTTTTATTGTGAATTAATTTTATACCAACACTAAAACTTCGGAGTTGCACCGCCAAAGTTTATAGAATAGGTTTTCATGCCGGAGTTCTAACTTCAATTATAACGATATCTATATAAAGCTCGTGAAAAGTTTGCGTTCAAAAATTTAAATTCAATTATTTATTAACGGTCTATTAAACTTAAGAAATACTTTTTTTTCACACCGTTACTTAAAATTTATTTAACTTTTTTATTGTTGATTTTCATTTAAATTGTATACATTACGCTTGATTCTATTCGGTCGTGACAATTCGTTGAAATAAATACATTTGATTATCCAAATGAATTCGAATTTAATGATATCTCACTTTTCAGAATTGTTCTAGTTGTTTATATTGAAGCAGTCACAATGGTACTAACATACAAACTCACATACATAAAAACAATCTTGTACACCCAATAAAAATATTAATTACTCTAATCTCAATAGAATTATAACATAGATCAAGGGTTACCAACTGTTAATCGAAAAAAAAGGATAAAAACATAAATAGATCTTACTAATACTATGAATGTGAATGTTTAAATGGATTGATGGATGTTTGTTTGAAGGTATCTTCGGAACGGCTCAACGGATCTTGATGAAATTTGGCACAGATGTAGATCATAGTCTGGAAGAATACATAGAGTACTTATTATGTTTCTTTTTTTAATTCCGCCCGTAGTATCAAATAAAATATAAAACATATTAAGATCCCGAGAACTAAGTCTTAGAGGACTTCATCAGCAAGCATTAGAGTGAATTCCCGAAGGAATATCGTCGGATCGAAAATTTGCATGACCTATTTTATATAGTATAATATTTTTACTCGTATATATTATTTAAATCAAAATACATAGATAATCTAGTAACAAACACACTAAGGCTTTAGATCCGACTATGTACTTGATCGGATAATGGGACCTAATTTATTTTCTAATGTCGAATTTTATATATACTACTTGTTATTAATTCAGAATTGTAATATTATAATAAAACTGATCCAAGGTTTATGATCGTTTAACCCATTCTAATCATTCCGATAGTTGTTTTTTTTACTAATTTAATAAGCAATTAATTTAAATTAGATTGTAGTTTAATTTGCTAAACCCTAGAAAAAGAGCAAGTTAAATCGGTAAATGAATGGAGATATAATCCATACATACTAGAAAATCCTAACCATCTTATAAATCTGGTAAAAATAAGAAACTCGTATTATTAATTATATACCTAAATATATAAAATTGTGTCCATTTTGGTGAGTAAGATTCAGTCAACGTCAGCAACTCGTTGGGACATTAGTCAGGAATAATTGATTGCTTTTCAGACAACTTTTACAATTCAAAATGTATCGAGTTTTATTTCTACTTTGTAATGTAACTAACTTTATCAAATAAATTAGTTTTAAATCTGACTTGATGTAAAAATAAGTGACGAGGTGAAAACAAGTGACAAGAGATAAAAAGATGAATGCCGTAAATATTTTATGAATATATAAGCGTATTATGTAACGTAATTTACTTTCTGTTCTATTTATATTTTTTCTTCGTACTGTAATAGCGGAATTCGAACCCATAACCGCTAGATTGGTATTCCTTAATCACTAAGCTATTGGGTGTTCTTTAGCCTGAGTGTAATACTACGTCATTTAGAAATATATTTTAGTTAAAATTTTAAGTAAAATTATTATTATTCATAGAACTTAATATCCTTGGATTTGTAGAGTACCTTTGAATATCTGTCTCAATTCGCAAAATCCCAAACGTCCCTTCAATGGTACTTACAAGTTGCAAGTATACTTAAGTTCAAAAGCTTACTTCGAGACTTGATTTGACATTAAGGAAAAATAAATTCAATAACTTTAAGCGAATTTTGAAATTTACTGAGATAAAAAAAATTAAAACAAAGTACTAAAACTGTAATTTTACATTGAAAAGAATATATCTCATAAAATATATTATATTGTATGACTATTGCTCCTAAGGGCCGACATACACAAACAAGGGGCCTAGCTCGAAAATTTTCGAGAAAGAATTCGTAACGTCATCGACAATGTTTGACAATATCTGTATGATATTGACTGACTGTATAAATCCAATACAAAATTTGTCAATAACGCTATGAACACTGTCGCAAATTTTAGTGCTAGACCCCTCTGTTAAACAGTTGGTATCTACAATTTCAAGCAGTCAGCGTATAGCCAATAACATTTTTACTAGTGACTGCAAGCGTGCATGTCTTATGTCAAATGGTAGACTTGTAAAATAAAAGTATCAAGTAGTTAGTTTTTTTTATTAGAATACCGAAAATGTGTAAGCGTAGATACTTCTTTATTATCTTCAGAAACTCCCCACAGTATAGTAAATAAGTGAATAAATAAACGTTCAAGTTTCAACGACAAAGTATTACAATTTGCATAAGTATTTTATTTGGCCTAGATCCAGACAATCATTTAACACGTCTCAACAAGTTTATGATCTATAAAATGTTACAATTCTGTCGCCTTTGCTTCTAAATAACACATACCACACAGCTCCGAAAACAAACCGGAACCGAAAACCGAATTATTTCTGGTTCAAATACCAAACCTGTCAATGAACCAAATCAAATTCAATATCTAATATATAAAATTCTCGTGTCCCAGGTTTCGTTGCCATACTCCTCCGAAACGGCTTGACCGATTCTCATGAAATTTTGTGAGCATATTCAGTAGGTCTGGGAATCGGCCAACATCTATTTGTCATTTTTTTTTAACTGCGCGCGGACGGAGTCGCGGGCGACAGCTAGTCTATATATATAAAAGAAAGTCGTGTTAGTTACACTATTTATAACTCAAGATCGGTCGAACTGGTTTAGACTTATAAAGTGAGCCTAGCAAAAACATTTGTGACAATCGCCTTCGTATTGTCATCGTCAAGTCGATATTAGTAGGAGATTTTAGGTGTACTTTACACCCAATACGCGATAATTTTATATAGCGATTGTGGCAAATATTCGTGCTAGGCCTACTGTACCTAATAAAGGAACAGAAAATTTTGAATCATTGACAAATTACGTGCAATTTGTAGACTACAAATTAGTAGTGGTAACAATGTGTCGACAATTTAGTTTTCTTTACTACAATAAAATTGAGATATACAGCTGTTATAATTAATTTTCTACAAAAAATATTATTAAACTTGAAGACTAAGTTAATTCCCTTTTCTTCTATTAATCGTAGACTCCAGAGATATGAGATTAAGATATCGTCGGAGAAAATCGAGCAATTTATTTTTCTCTACAAATTAGAAAACTAATTTCACTTTAATGAATCTAGTTAATTTAGTCCTTAAAAGACCAAAGACCGAGCCTTTACTACTTAACGATAAAAATGAAATTAATATCTTTAAAAGTTGTTTTTATCTATGAGAGATTTTTATACTATTGCCTCAATCAGTCCAATGAGATTTTTTCCCATTTCCAAATCCCATTGGACTAATTGACCGATCGACCCAACGGTAAACATCCTTAAAAGTGTCACCCTATTAAATGCATTACTTGGCTCTCATTCACTAAACTATGTGTAGTTCTTCTTCTTCTTCTTTATTTTTGGCTTTAGCACGGTTTGTGCATTAACCAACGTCATATGTATAGTTATCAAGACAACAAAGAGGTTAAAAAGATGCTTAATCGTATCATTACTAGTTACTATTTTGACATAGAGTTAAAAAACAATAAGACAAAATAACGAATAATTAGGAATACTTGAGATTAGAAAAGGATCCGTTGATATTGAATATAATATTACTTGATTCTAATTTTTGATAACCAGGAACTTCTGAATTCATTACTTTTTTCACTATCCAAATAATCTTATATATAAAATTCTCGTATCAAAATATTAGTTACCATACTTCTCCAAAACGGCTTGAGCGATTTTTATGCAATTTTTTTATGTATATTCAGTAGGTATTAATATCAGCTATTATCTATTTTTCATATCCCTAAGTGATAGGGTTGTCCACACTTAACGTTTTTTTTTTGGGAAAAATTTAATTACGAATCTCCTAGAAAAATTTATTATAACAAAACAACGTTTTCCGGATCAGCTGTACTTTATAATTTTTATATTAAAATTCACCTTACGAGAAACGAGTTAGTAATTTACAAGTTGATATTCAGGCTTAAGTTGGTTCAATCCGGGCGCCACTTACAATGTTCTGAAGTTAATTCTTACACTCGGTTAAGTGGAACGAATCGCTGAGAACTTACGGAGCTGATAGTACATGTTAGGTGCTATATTTTGAGATGTACTTTTACTACCAAAGGAGAAGGTACTTCAAAAATATTTTTTACTCACCAGCTTTTGCCCGCGACTCTGTCCGCGCGGAATTTAAAAAAAAACTTAATAAATAGCCTATGTGTTCTTCCATACTATGTTCTACATCTGTGCCTAATTTCATCAAGATCCGTTGAACCGTTCCAGAGATACCTTCAAACAAACATCCATACATCTATTCATCTAAACTTTCGCATTTATAATATTAGTAAGATGTATAAGAAGAGTAATGAGCCATGAAGTTGACGAGGTGTGTTGTCAGGAATTTTATTTTTATAGTACAATATGACAAGCAATCGTCCACTTGATATTTCTTAATTACGATATCTGTTACAACAATAAGTTTGAAGGTTGCAGATGTGCCAACTTTTAAAGGAAACCGGAGAAGACGAATAAACATCCTCTCCTCGCTAAATATGCTTCCACAACCCATTCCTTCCGTATTAAAAAGGGTGGGAAGAAGATTAACTGGCCTCCGGTAATCTAAAAAAGCGGTTTGACCAGTAAAGTAGAGGGGACATGACGTCATTGTTGGATAGAGTCATGCAAGTTTTCACAACATATGGTCGTTCTTATGTAAAGAGTGTCAATTTATTTACAATAAAGATTTCAAGACCGTAAAGTTACTTGAATGAAAACTACATAAATAGAACATTTCCCTTTATATTATACTAGCTTTTACCCGCGACTCCGTCCGCGCGGAATAAAAAATAGAAAACGGGGTAAAAATTATCCTATGTCCGTTTCCTGGTTCCAAGCTATCTGCCCACCAATTTTCAGTCAAATCGATTCAGCCGTTCTTGAGTTATAAATAGTGTAACTAACACGACTTTCTTTTATATATATAGATTAACTGGTAGTCTATGAAAACTTTATTTACAACTGTAATTAAACTGCCAGTATTTCTGACAAGGGATCGAGCTAATAAATTTATTTTGAAATACCAGTCTCAAGTTACGCAATAACTTGAGTCCGATTACTTAGATATTTATCTCATTAAAGTTAACAACGCCTTGTGAGAATAGAATTTTTTAAGACAGGTAGAAAACGTAGGGAGAGCTAAAAAAGTTAACCATAGTAAAAAGCTAAAAAAATCTAAGACTTAGGTTCCTAGGTGAATGGTATCCAATCAAGTGGAATCTGATCGGGGTGACTGAACGAATGAATTGAACGTTAAGTGAACGAATGCGCTCGCTCATTCGCACGTCGAAGTCGCCTCTCACGTCTCAGAAATTCTCGCCATTTTTAATTAAATATAAAGGGTGTTTTCTAGTTATTTGTTGGGTACAGTGGTCGTCTAGATCGTTTTGTAAATTATAATGTCTAGCGTTCGATTTAAAAAAAAAAAACATTCTCAGAAAAAAAAACATTTTTGAAACGCCTGATATTCGTGAATTGCAAAACTACCAAAACCAATGGATGAGAAGACAACCTTTTCTCACATAACATAAGCTGACTTTTTTTGTAATAATATGATCTCATAATCTATATATATAAAAGAAAGTCTTGTTAGTTACACCATTTATAACTCAAGATCGGCTGAATCGATTTGACTGAAAATTGGTGGGCAGGTAGCTTAGAACCAGGAAACGGACATAGGATAATTTTTACCCCGTTTTCTATTTATTATTCTGCTCGGACGGAGTCGCGGGTAAAAGCTAGTTTACAATAATATTCAAATAAGTACCATCTCCAGTGACGTTTTATTGTTTATAAAGTGTAGGATTTTATTTGGAACGTAGTGTTCTGATTTTTGAGAAGATGTACGTATCCGGTGTAGTATTTACAAAATATTAATTCATTTAAATTAATTGTTATCAATAATCAGTTATTTTAGTGAGTTTGTCAAATGATAAAGTAGGACAGCGGCGTCCATGTTGTTTTGGAATAATACCGGAATTAGGAACGGAAGTACTATTGGGGGTAGTCTCACAAAAGGTTTTATAAGCATGCGTTGCTGCTCTTGACAGTCTCTTTCCATCCGCCATCGCGGAACGTCTGACATTTAGTTTATTTACGAGCTGTTGATTTTATATTATTGCGGGGACTACATAGAAGTAGAGTTCAAGTCGTTATTCCGCCGTTAGACTATATTTTTTAAAATACTTTTGGAATATCATTGTAGTCGTATGATTAAGAAAAATAAATCTACACTTTTAAAAGACCACCTCACCATTCAATCATTCATCCGTTCTATAAGCAATGTCCAATATACATTTCTACTTATGTTCACTAATTCTGGAACAAAGTGTTTATAATTTCTTTATTTAAAAGCAATGAATCCACGCCTTCTATTCAAATGCTGTCTGAAACAGTTATGACGCTTCAATGAATACCGTTTATAATAAATATCGTCTTCGAGAACGCGTTCAAATAAAAAAATTCCATAGCATTAATTGGAATTTCACCGAACGGTTGCCAACTACGTCATTTTATAATCTAACTAGGGTTATTATATAAACTGATAGGAATGATAAAATATTTTTTTTTTTCGTTTCGTTACTATAAAATTAATTTTGAAATCGATAAAGATTGCTACTATAAGTTAAATTCCTAAGAAATTTTAATTAATAACTAAGAGATTGAGTTCTTTTTTTTAACAAAATACACTTCGAATTCAATACTGATCAAAGTTCAATCCCTGCGGCAGCCCAATCAGTAATAAAATGTTCCTTTTCTCTTTATCCGAACAATTCAGTAAAGCAGTTCTTAGAAGTTATATTGATGATCTGAACAATTTAGATATGAAAGTAATTTGAACTTTTATATAATACTAGCTGTCGCCCTCGACTCCGTCTGCGCGAAATTAAAGAAACACTGAATGAATAGCCTGCGTGTTCTTCCAGACTATGTCCTAACCTCTATGCCAAATTTACCTTCAAACAAACATTCATCCATCCATCCAAACATTCGCATCTTATATATATAAAAGAAAGTCGTGTTAGTTACACTATTTATAACTCAAGATCGGTCGAACTGATTTAGCTGAAAATTGATGGGGAGGTAGCTTAGAACTAGGAGACGGACATAGGAACTTTTTTATCTTGTGCGCATTTTTTTAATCAGCGCGGACGGAGTCGCGGGTAAAAGCTAGTTTATAATATTAGTAAGATTAAATTAATTATTAACAATCATTCAAAATCAAAAAACATCATATTGTAATTAATTGCAATAAACAAATGAATTCAAGGCGTTCTTTTGTTTATCAAATTTTACACACAGTTTAATTACTTTAAGAAAGGATCTTTCAAAAATCTCAGTAGGATTTATATTTAGATCCTGTTTAAAGCAGCGGGTCCCGTTAATTGGACGGCAAGCAATTATTTCTGGACTCCGGACATTCCTTCAGATATATCGCTTAGTTGACAGTTCACATTTATTAAGCAAACTGAGGGTAATGATTTTAGAATTTGGAATATAAAAGCAAAATTTCACTGGAAAATTAAATTATTATTGAAATGGAATGGGGGAACATAAATATGTGTATGTTACAATGAAATTTTACAAACAAACAATTCACATAACATTTTCCTGTTAAATTAATTTTATTTAAATTTCGTAATCGTGATAAAATAATTTCTCACATTGTTTACAAAAAAAACTTTTCACAATTTAAAGAAAGTTTTTATTTTCATAAAAATGAATTCGTATCGCCCATATGTATTGCATAAAGAGACGTTTAACTATTTATAAAATTACGGCAGTCATTTAAAAGGTTATATTACATTTAAGTATAATTTACTTATTTAATAAGTCATCAATTTAAAATTTATAAAAATATTACCAAAGATACGTTTTAGGTTTAGTTTAAAACTAACTTTTTTTTTTTTTTTTTTTTTCACATTCCTGTGTTACAAAGAAAGTTTTTCACTTATTCATCAGTAGGACTTTAGCAAAAAAAATGAAAACATTATAAGATAAAAAAGTACAGAACACGTATCCCGAGAAATTTTGCCCGCCCCCAGGGAGGGACACGGACATAAAAACATTTTGGGAATGAAAATTTATACGAAGTAATGTTACACTTTGTTAACGAGTAATTGTAAGACTGGACCGGGAAGACAATGTCTTGAAAGATCGTAAATTACGTGTCTTAATAATTCATGAGAGAAACACTAAAATATTTATACATTTCTTTTGTTAAACCTAAGAAATTATAATGCTATGTAGTTGGTCACGTGACTGACTCAGGTGATGTTTTTCGCATATTTAAGTTTTATGTATGTAGGTTTTCATGTATGAATTCCATTGTAACATCCTGTAGCTTAAACTTAAACTGATTTTGACGTCTCATTCGATATGTATTCTTCCCAAGGGCAATCAGTAAATACTTGGAAGTTTTCTTTTTTTTTTGTTAGCAATATTATGTCTTATTGTTTTGTATTGTCCTGTCTATAGATACTTATGTTGAATATCTTCTATTTATTAGATATTCATTGAAGTAAGATGTTTACAAATCAAAATGAAACATAGCAATACCATTCTAATCGACAGCATTTGTTCTCGTCACGCGAACATTTGAGGCTTTCCATTAATCTCTATTCCGTTGCGAATGAAGCTTGAACCGTGTACGACAATTGTCATTACAATTCAGATCTTAATTTAATAGTACTAAGGTATATTACTCAACGTAGTAGTAATTCATGCAAATAAACAATGATATGAGGTTTGAAACGTCTTAGGTAGAACATGATTGTAACATTACAGGTTATTAGGAATGCAAATGGTAAGCATCCATTGTTTGTGTATAAATTTAATGTTTTTTTGTGTTTTTCACTAGTTCATTCAATAGATCTTCATGTAACTTTGGAAAGATGTTGTAAAGACGCCAAAAATAACACTCACGCCTTATCTCATCCCGAAAGTAGTGTAACATCAATAAAAATTGAAGTAGATGATTATTATCTAAAATAAAAAAACGCCTATTAAAAATATCTTGTTGAACTTTGAATGTCAAGAACAATTTTTTGCCGAGCAAAATACCGCAGGCGTAATGTAATCTTTGACGATAGCACTTATATCAAACATTATTGTCTCTGTTTTTTCTAAGAAAATGACAGAGACGACAACATGAATTAATGCCAGTGTTTTGACAGCGGAAACTCATGGGAAACCGGATCAAAGAACACACGATATATTTACAAAAGAATCGCCCAAATATACAATGTTTTATTACGTTAGTAATTTTCTTTCAAAGAAAAAAAAAATAAGTTTTTGTAAGAATATACATTGTTTTATTTCATTAAAACTTTACATTATAATATATATATGATCAAACACAAGAAAAAAGACATGTATTTTTATAAGTTTGTAACGAAAAAACTCAAAAATTACTAGACCATTTCTATATTGTTGCGAATATCGTTGCAAAGAATAAATAATCCTTGCGAAGTCAGAACGTATAAGACTTGTTACGTACGATTTTGATTTTTAAATTTTTCTTTATGTCTAAGACAAGTACAAAGATATATCAAATTTCATTTACTATCTTACGACCCAAACGTGACAAGTGCTGATCCTAAGAGATTATCACGTTCACTAAATTGACGTTTAAGTGTATACAGAAGAATTGATAATTTAGAATACAGCAACGCGATTAAGGAACGAGGAGAACATTTACTATTTAAAAGAATTTCTTAATGTAGTGTTAAAAATAAATAGACAGGTGGTTCTTAAATTCGATCGAATCAATCAAAAACAGAATTACAAATGCCGATTTGTACATTGCTATAGATTGTCTTGTTAGCTGATATTCATCCGTACCAAGCGGCTCGAACTTCCAATAAGTTAGAGGTGAATAGGCCTTAATCACCTACACAGGGCTAGCCCCCATTTATCCACAGACTTTAAATTTCTTCGCAGATATGTGCTGGTTGCATCACAATGTTTTCATTCACCGTAATAACGTTGGAAAAATATAGACGAAATATTTATGCATCCTGTTAAAATGCGGTCCTAATAAGCAGTTTGCTCTAGTTAGTAAGACTTGATTTACTGTCATATAAATTCTTCGCAATTCATTGCCTTTGTTCTAAGAATATAAATAAGATGGATTTAACACTAATTTAAATGCATGATACAGTATGTTCCGAGCTTTTCCGTCGTAACTGGATCACGTAGCTTCAGCGTAGCTTGTTTCGTAGCAAAAAGTTGCTAGATTTTTCTATGTCTAATGCATTGTAGATTGTAATACTAGCTAACCCTCTCGGGTTTGTCTGGATGATATAAATAAATAGAATACATTACTTATATATTGCAAAGCCTTTTTGGTACATTTTTTTGCTATTGTTTTGACATTTGAGTTATGTAACTATGGGATTCGGCTGCTGAAATAGTGAAAACATTATTGTCAGATGACGGGATTTTATTGGTAGCTACAAAGGTAGAAAAGAACGAAGAAGATATGGATGGATCATGTAAGAGAGGATATGGGAAAGAAGGGAATGATATGACGACTGATAGAGATGTGTGGAAGAGTAGTAGCATCCTGTACCGATATTACGTAAGGAAAAGGACAGGTTGATGAAAACGGACAAATAAAAAACGACCCTTCAGTTTCCATTGAGATAAAGATGTAGAGTAAAAAAGAAACAAGATTGGGACATACAACCCGCGTTCTTCAGTAAATCTTACTAATGTTATAAATGCGAATGTTTAGATGGATGGATGTTTGTTTGAAGGTATATCCAAAACGGCTCAACGGATGTTAATGAAATTTAGCACAGATGTAGAACAGTCTGAAAAAACACATAAGCTACTTATTACGTTTTTTTTTAATTCTGTGCGGACGGAGTCGCGGGCGACGGCTAGTTTGTTTATAAAACTAAAATAATATATAGCGGGAAAGCATATTTAAACCACAGTGCTAAAACAAATTGTAAAACGAAAACTTAAAGGATGTTAAATGGGAAATTCGTCGAGAAAATTGCGTCTTCGCTTAAAGGATTCCGTAATCGTAGCACAATTTATGTGAAGGTAAGGGAGGCTTCGCGCCACGCGTGAGTTAAGACATCCGGCCGCGACGTCAGTCATTTACATTACAACTTAATCTTAGAATTAAACTTTAGCAGGCAAAATATCTTTTACTGTTTATGAAGTGACTATTTCCACTTGAACTTATGCACTTTTCCATACCATATCTAATATATAAAATTCTCGTGTCACAGTTTTCGTTCCCGTACTCCTCCGAAACGGCTTGCCCGAGTCTCATGAAATTTTGTGAGAATATTCAGTAGGTCTGAGAATCGGCCAACATCTATTTTTCATAACCCCCCCCCCCATTTTTTAACTGCGCGCGGACAGAGTCGCGGGCGACAGCTAGTATTATTATATTTTAACAGTGGTGAGCTGAACGAATGACCCGCTCAACGGAGACTACAACAGTCATAAAGAAGACAAGAGTCAAGTCTAAGGCGCCTTTCCTTTCTTATAACGAAAGGATTAGAAAGGCAAACTAACATACAAGCTTGCGCATTTATAATATTAATGAAAGTATCATTAATTAAGATAAAACAAAAAGCTATTCAAAAAAAGTAATACTACTTCGTTGCTTACTAGATTAACCTTTACTCTAGGTAAGAAACGGAATTCTTCCTCGTTAAAATCGGTCAAATATCTCATGGTACAGGGCACAGCGATGAAACGACCAGAGATAATTTCTTATGTAATCTTTCATTAAATGATCTGAGTCATAGTTTAGTTTTTTTTTTAAATCGAAAGGTACCAAACGGTTGACACGAAGGCGGAATCAACGGAAGTTTTAATAAAGGGCTACCACTACGCAAAAATTTATATTTTCTACATACTAGCCGGAAATGTATTAGTTCTGTAATTTAATAAATTTATATATTCCACACACCTTTTGTATCTTTCCTAAAGAAATAAAAAGATATTATTCTATTATTATGATTAAAATAATAAAAAAAGAATACAATTATTACGCCAGTGTTAACAAATTATAATCTACCCTCAAATATTACAAATATTTATTTATAAAATATCTAATATTTAATTATTATTATTACACGTAAATTATAAATAAAAATGTTTTTATTTATAAATAAAAATCACTTACCTGCAGATTTAATATTTTCAAAAACAACACAATAATTAGAAATATTTTAAAACATTTAGAATAAAATTAATTACCACGACTCATTAAAAACATTTGTCACGTCACGTATTAAGAACAGTTAAACACACTAATATATACACAAATTATTATTACTATCACGTTACGAAAATTCTTTGTCACGTCGAACGTGTTCCTGTGTCACGTCCCGCGTACTCCGAAACACAGTACCGACGCCAGATGTGTCCGGATGGGCACTGCTCGCTCCCGGCGGCGGTAGTACACACAAATATTTTTGTTTATTGCTCGCAATTTCACGCATAACACAGACTAGCTGAAAGCTTAAGTATTCTTTGAAATGATTTAAACTGCGAAATAACAATAATTATACAATATAGACATGTTACAAGAAAGAAGAGAATTTTCTTTAGAGTTTAGAGACACGCAAAATACGCGCTTGTCGTAGAGTTGCGGAAAACTGTTTACTGTAACTACTACAGTTTTCATGACATTATTTTGTTTCTTTTTAGTGCATTTTGTTTGAAATTGTTTTTTTACGTTACTTTTGAGTGCTTTTTGTTTGAAATTGTTTTTTTTTGTTACTTTTGAGTGCACTTTGTTTGAAATTGTTTTTTTATGTTACTTTTGAGTGCATTTTGTTTGAAATTGTTTTTTTATGTTACTTTTGAGTGCATTTTGTTTGAAATTGTTTTTTTTTGTTACTTTTGAGTGCACTTTGTTTGAAATTGTTTTTTTAGGTTACTTTTGAGTGCATTTTTCTCTACAGGTTTGTAACATTTAAAGTACGACAAATGTTGATCCTTTACAGGACTTTTTAGTGTTTATTGCTTATAGGTACTTAGGACTTAACCATAAAAAAAACTAAGACAATCATTCAATTACATTTCAACTTAAAACCATGTCAAACCTTTTACTGCTCGCATGATTATTGAAATGTGATTATGCGTAGACTTCTGAAATACGATCATAAGAAATTAGTAACAAAGTATTTATACAAGAAGCAGTTTTGGTGATACATGAATCTGAGTAAGGTCTATATTTTAAAACCATGTTGATGTCTATAATATTTATTAGCGACCAAAGGGTTAAAACACATGTTCAACTAAACAGTATATAACTGTACTTATGGATTATATAGTCATTGTTTTATTTTATAAATTGTCGTACTGATGTAATTACTCTGTGGCTCAGTTAACTTGTTGCTGTGCAATTTGTTTGTTCGACTCTCGAGAGATTGGCGTAGAATAAGTCGTATTAGTTTGCATTTGTATGTAACATCTAAGTTAACTACTCTACTGCCACATACATATCTGGTCCGGTGAGAAATGCGGTGTTTTCTCGGTTAGTTTTATCAGAAAAGGAGCCAAGCTATTTTAATTTAATTATACTTAATCCCATCGGTTCACTTAAATTTATCGGACTATACAATCATATTGTTATTAAATTAATTATTTAAAAAACAAAACAGTACGTATAAATTGGCCCTGTAGTATTTCGGACAAGAACGTGCGCCATGTTATGACGTCATAGTTCCCGAATTGACATAATACGTAGAATATTACAAAAATATTTATTTTTAATGTAGATATCGTCAATTCATGGGCGATGCCAAGCATTCTCTGTGGGATAAAATAAGATTTTTTAGTAGCAGTCGCTCTTCCTTGATCATCAGTTGGGGACTCCCTTACCTGAACTCAATCATTTTTTAAAATCTGTAACTAATCTGTCTCTACTGGATTTTTAAAAGATCTTGCAATTTAATGAAAAATAAATATTAAAATGTCTTATCTTACTAATATTATAAATGCGAATGTTTGGAAGTATGGATAGACTAGCAGTCGCCCGCAACTCCGTCCAAGTGATATTAAAAAATACTTACTAGTAGCCTATGTATTCTTCCAGGCTATGGTTTACATCTATGCCAAATTTCAGCGAAATCCATGTAACCGTTCTGGACCTTCCATCTATACATTTATCTTTATAAGAAAATGGTGGGAAACGAAAGGGGACTAAAGTTAGGCCTCTGACACACACACTCATCAGATAAAACGTAGAATTACTTCCACTTCACGCCTGTCTTCTGTGTGGTCGGTGTATATCACCGGTCGAGCCAGCACATTCTTGCAACAGATGTTGCTGTTTCTGGCGTCTACCACTTTTAAACTCTTATATAATCTTAATATATATAAATCTCGTGTCACAATGTTTGTCCTCAATGGACTCCTAAACCAATTAACCGATTATAATAAAATTCGCACACCATGTGCAGTTCGATCCAACTTGAGAGATAGGATAGTTTAAATCTCAAATTATAGTCGCAATTTTAATTTATTGCTAATTATTTCTCTGTTATTATTTGACAGTCACAATTATCTGTTAACTCCAAATGATTCTAACAGATGTCGATACCTTTCGACTGGGTTGAGTAAGTAATCAATAGATGGCGCTGCTATGGTAAATCTACGAACGTGTCATATAAGCTACATTTTAACAGCATAATTTTAACTGCCCGCTTACGGAGTCGCGGGCGACAGCTAGTGTTTATATATGTTACAGTTAATTTGTTTAATTATAAGAGAGATAAATTAGTAAAGTATTACAATTATAAGCAAACTAATGAAATAATTACAAAATAGTAAATTTAATGTGATTTTTTAACGAACGCGCGCGTGTGGTACCGGAGGCCTAATTTTAGTCCTCTTTCCCTTCCCACCCTTTTCTTATTAGGAAAGGATGGGAAGGGGAAGTGGATTAAGCGGAAGAGGGGACGCATAGGAAGGAGAAATATTCTCTTTCTGTGCGTCCCCTTCTCCGTTTATTAAAGGTAGGCAACGAATCTGCATTTGCGGATGTCTACGGTCGCCTCGCTATTTCGGCGAATCCAGGTGGCCGTTTGCTCGTTTGCCACTTTATGATATAAAAAAAACGCATTGCAAAATCTCGTATTTTTTCTATGTCGACTAGTGAGGAAATAAAATTTCATACGATTCATTTGAACGAATCGAAAACTTTTACAAAAACTCTCTATACAAGTTTTCTACTAACTTTACCTTGAAGGGTTTGCAAAGAGAGTTAGTAACACTCGAAAGTTTTATAGTAAGTAGAGTAAACAAATTGCCTTAACATATCTAATATTCAAATAACATGTTTTATGTGGATGTTTCGGAAGTGCAAACGTACAATGTAACATAAATCTTGTCTAACTAAAACTGTTCTCAATTTTCATATCAACCTAGTTCTCAAACTTTGTCTATATGGAAATTTGAGCGACGTTTCTACATGTAGTGCGAACCTTGTATGCTGAATAAATAACTATATTATTGTTTTAATTATTATCTATTTATTTGTTAAAAACAATATATAAACAAAATTAATATTATTAAATAACTAGCCACGACTCCGTCCTCGCGGAATAAAAAAAAACTCAATTTCTAGCTTATGACATGTTGTTCCCCACTATATTCTATATCTGTGCCAAATTTTATCACGAAGAAATATCCATGCATCTATTTAAACTTTCACATTCATAATATTAGTAAGAAGTAAGATTAATAAGATACAAGACATTTCGTAGAGCATACCGAAATATTAGCAACAAAATGTTTTTGATGCTTAGCTAATAATTTTTCGCAGGCGCTCTAAATTACCGAATAAAAAAACTCAAAAATCTATCTGTTACTCAATAATTTAAGCTATAACTATAAAATTATCAACTTGGCAAGAACTAATCTAAATAAAACCTAGTCTGGACTAAATAAAGAAATTGGATAGAGTTCCTACAACCGTTAACAGTTTTCAAAAAGTTTACTAATTTTGGATTGATTTATGAACGCCATATATCTTCAGACCAGTTGTCTGGAATATCATATAGGCTACTAAGTAAACTACTTTTTATTCCATGCGGAACAAGTCGCGAACGACAGATACTGTTGACGATAGAACTTAAAAGCCGTCTTAATGTTTTATTTGTAATTTAACCTTACTGTTATTGTATAATTTCATTTTGTTTAATTTCTTTGTATTGGTTTCTTTTGTTGTATTCTAAATTAATTCCATAACTACTATTTGTTATCTGTAGCCTACTAAGTATTACCAAGGTAGATGTAAAAATAGTAAGTAGTTTTTAAATAGAAAGAAATAAAGTGATTTTGGAGGGTGGAAGGCACTAGGCAGTCGAACGTCGTCCGTCGAACGTACTTCACCCATGTTAAAAACCAGTGTTTCATTTTGCTGCATCGCCGCCATCCTTTACAGATACTATCGTAAGGATTTACAAGAAGGGAGAGAAGTTGTAAGTAAACATAGACTTTGGACATCAAGGCCATGGACCTAGACAATAAAATGAGCATTTCTTTGATAAAGTTCAGTCACCCAACGTCACCCGCCAGCGCGCGTGCGCAGGTCAAGTGCACAGATAACGTATGACCCAAAGAAAGTAAACAGAATTGTACGTAGATTTAGTAAGACAATGTATATTTATTTTTTATATTATTTTATATTGTTTGGAGAAAGCGGCCACCTGATATCGCTGCTGACTGCTGCAGATAGAGATTCTAAGACAAAAATCTCCGTTTAAAACATATTGTTATCTCGGTTTTATCAATAATAATGACAGAGATGACAAATATCTTTTATACAGAGATATTGGTCTCAGAAACTAACGGTTAACGCTACTGCAAATGTAACCATAGTTAAATTTGTTTTTAATGTCTGACTTCCAAAAAAATACAACTAAGTTTTTTTTTTAAAATCAAAATCTGTACTTTTCTAGTGACTACTGATAGATCAAGGTCATTATCGATTATATATTTGTATGCATCTACAAATATTTGTATATTTAAACAGTTCTTTAAATTAATATGTTCTACAATTCAGAGAACTTTACGTCAATCAATCCAACCATCCAGAGTCACGGATCATTAAGATAGTTAATTAGCTCTCAACAGAAATTATTGCTCACATCGTTCATGAACCAATATTGTGACAGAAATATTTCACAGAGAGTTGCCACTGATATATACAAAAACATATTAAATCCTTCACAAATATTCACAAACTAGCTTTTACCCGCGACTCCGTCCGCGCGGAATAAAAAAAAAAAAAAAAAAACGGGGTAAAAATTATCCTATGTCCTATTCCTGGTTCTAAGCTACCTGCACACCAATTTTCAGTCAAATCGATTCAGTCGTTCTTGAGTTATAAATGGTGTAACTAACACGACTTTCTTTTATATATATAAGAAGATGGAAAATGACAGATTAGACGACATACATACCTTCGTCTTCTTCTGAATCATTGTCACATTTCTATACAGATTTTTAGAGCGCAAACATTTACTAGCATCCATTGCACATGCTTTTTTTAAATTTATTTTCAGGAAGAAGATTCAGGCTTCTATAGATGCGTATTCCCAGTGGTTTATGAAAGATGCAGTACAAACATAAGAAATTCATTTTTATTTTAATAGATAGACTACTTAATGTTTCTTCTATAAAACTAACTGCCGCCTGCGACTCCGTCCACGTGCAGTAAAAAAAACTAAATAACCGTATGAAAAATAGACAGTAACCAATTCTCAGACCTACTGAATATGAATATATTTCATAAAAATCGGTCAAGCCGTTTTGGAGGACGTTTTGGTAATTAACTGTGACACGTGAATTTTATACGTTACTAATATTGTAAATGCGAATGTTTAGATGGATGGATGGATGTTTATTTGAAGGTTATTCCAGAACGGCACAAAGGACTCGGTGAAATTTGGCATAGATAGAGATCATAGTCTGAAAGAACACATAGTCAACTTATTACATTTTTTTAATTCCGCGGTGACGATAGGCGATATCTAGTATAAGATAAAGCGCATTATATTCCCCCAGACGTTTGTACGTTTGCAATAAATCAATATTTGCTCTACTTATTTATTGCCATTCATTATTCATATCTTTATCTACGAGAACATAGCATTTATTTAACGAGTATAAGTACGAGATTACGCATAGAGCAATAGCTTACTGAATCCAATGATCGGTCTCGAATGCTTGCTTATCCAAAGTACTTTAATCAATAAGTAATCTTAAGATTGCAATAGCAAGATAGACAAGAAAATATTTAGATAGAAATACAATTAATTAAAATAATATTGGGATCGATCTTAATGATCGTTTATTGGTTCCGGCCATTACACTATGACAATATTTTTGTGTAAAGTATCGTCAGTAGAAATCCAAGGTTAGTCATATCTTACGATTAAAGAGTTTATTGTACCTAACATAACTATCCGATATTTCTTCTGACGTCACAAAGTACTTCCTTTACATTATAAGTCAACGGACTTTTAGTCAGCGATCTAATCAAATTAAGTAATAACTTGTTAGCTCAAGTTAATCGACCTGCGTAACCTTTGTGTTAAGTCCCTCATTTTCCTTAAGGAAAAATGATTTATAAGTAATTTTTAAATTTATACATAAAAAAATATTGATTAACATTTACATATCTACTTCGTTCCTTACCTAACAACTTCTCATAAGTCATTTTTATCAACTTTACAGGAGACGAAAAATACTATCTTTTTTTTAAATTTGTGGATTTTTTTTAGTAATTTCTTAATAAATACTCTATTTATCCTAGAAATAATTATTTCTCTAGTTTTTGTCGATTTACTCTATTTTAACTATTTTAATATATTTACACAGAATGAGCTCCATCTAATTGATATTAAAATGTAAAAACTGTCAATTTTCGATTTGAGCGGTGTTGTAAGCTAAGAGACGATTTTTAGGAAATAAATATGAGATTGAACAATATAAATATTAAAATCAAATAGTATCAATTAATATTATAAATGCGAAAGCTTGAATGGAAAGTAACTCCAGAATTTCTGAACCGATCAGGATGAAATTCGGAACAGAAACAGTCTGCATTTTTATTACTACACAATTTACACTAAAACTCCTGAATCTCAAAATATTTACTGTAAAACTCTTTTCCTTATCTTACTATTATTAAAAACTAGCTTTTAAACGCGATTCCGTCCGCGCGGAATAAAAAAAAATGCACACAAGATAAAAAAGTTCCTATGTCCGTCTCCTAGTTCTAAGCTACCTCCCCATCAATTTTCAGCTAATTCAGTTCGACCGATCTTGAGTTATAAATAGTGTAACTAACAAGACTTTCTTTTATATATAGACTAGCTTTTACCCGCGACTCCGTCCGCGCGGAATAAAAAATAGAAAACGGGGTAAAAGTTATCCTATGTCCGTTTCCTGGTTCTAAGCTGAGGTATCAATCATCAATTTTCAGCTAAATCAGTTCGACTGATCTTGAGTTATAAATAGTGTAACTAACACGAATTTCTTTTATATATATAGAGATGCTAATGTTTGGCTGTTTGTTAGAAGGTATCTCCAGAACGGTTGAAAGGATTTTATTGAAATTTGGTCATCATCTCCTTGACCTTGTAGGGTCGGTGCACCAGGTTTCCGTCCTCCATATGAATCTGTCTGCCGTCATCTCTGTCACCCCCTTCTTGATCATGTCATCTTTCACGCAATCCATCCATCTATACCTGGTAATTGGTATATAGTAAAACACATTAGAACACATAAGATACCTACGAACCCGAAAATATGAACGGTTCCTGTGGGATATTTGATTTACATATATACTTGTGTGGGCGTCTGGTTAGAGCCTGAAGAGGCAATGCACCTGGGCCCTGGGAGGACGCCAGCTAATGATCGTACTACTTTTACGGGCCCCAGACTGATCACCCGGGCAACAAATATGGTTAATACGGCCCTGTTTAAGCAGTCCGTTTTTAAAAAATAAACTGGGTTTTATGTTCTACTTCGCTTCTTAAATGGCACAATGTGAAGATCTTTCTAGAATTAGTCGGATTGAATACGAACGGATAAAAACCGGTACGTATTGGTAACGAATGGATATTATTAATGAACAAATATGAACTAATCGTTCTATTGTCTGTTGATTTATCTTTTATTGATTTTTCCTTGATCAATTACATTGTTTATTCAAATTTTATAAGATAACTAGTTGTCGCCCGCGACTCCGTCCGCACGCAGTTAAAAAAACTTAATAGGGGTATGGAAAATAGATGTTGGCCGATTCTCAGACCTACTCAATATGCTCACCAAATTTCATGAGAATCGGTCAAGCCGTTTCGGAGGAGTTTAACCACAAACACCGGGACACGAGAATCTATATATATAAAAGAAAGTCGTGTTAGTTACACTATTTGTAACTCAAGAACGACTGAATCGATTTGACTGAAAATTGGTGGGCAGGTAGCTTAGAACCAGGAAACGGACATAGAATTTTTACCCCGTTTTCAATCTTTTATTCCACGCGGACGGAGTCGCGGGTAAAAGCTAGTATTTTATAAGATAATTGATTCCAGGTATAATACATAATTTATGTTTTTTACTAAATATAGTTTGACAATATGTAACAATATTTGTTGGGTGCACTAAGAGGTCTGGTCGACCGATGTAATACCACGACCACACAGAAGACAGGCGTCAAGTGGAAGCAATTCCGTGTTATGTCAGATTAGTGTGCATGCCGAAGGCCTAATTTTAGTCCACCTTCCCTTCTCACCCTTTTCTTACAAGTAAATGATGGGGAGGAGAAGTGAATTTAGCGGAGGAAGGGGAAATATCCTCTTTCTGTGTGTCCTTTCCTCCATTGCTTAAAGGTAAGCATCTTCAATATCTTTTTTCTTCTTAAAAAAATGATATTAATTCAAATTATATTAAAAAATCATCAGGCGACTTAAAAATATGAATGATAACATAAAATGGTTTTGTCTTTAAATACTCAGATAGAATCATATAAAATTTGTAGTAAAACTTTCTAAATTTACATCACTTTTTATTATAATAATATTGCATCTTCTATAAGATTATGTCTTATTCTTACTAATTGAGACACTAGTTAGTCATTATTAGAATAATTAAAGAAAACATAAGTAAACAGTTATATAATATATTAAAAAGTACATCTTAAAGCCAAGTATATAACAAGGAAGTTAACAATTCTTGCAATATACAACGCTGTGGTCTCATGAAAAGTTAACACATTATCTACCATAGAGTTTAAAGACGGGACCGTTATTAGAGTTGTGATCGGGGGTTTCAATTTGTAAAATAATGTATTGTTGTCCCTTTTCATCTTCTTTGAAAAATTGAGATAAGAACATGTGCGGGTATTTCGATTGACGTATCTCACGTTAAAAGCAAAGTGGGTACATATTGTTTTACCTTTTATTTGAAATCATAGTATGTTTTTGTACAAGTCTTCAGGTCGTGGAAACACACGGTAAAAATAATTCTCGTTTTTTTACACAATTATGTTATTTTGATAATAATCAAGTAATATTACTAAAATTATAAATGCGAAAGTTTAGATGGATGGATGGATGTTAGAAAGTATCTACAAATGGCTTAACTGAATCAGATTTTTCTGTAAAATATAATACTAATTAAGTTTTTTATATTCCGCGCGAACGTTGTCGCGTATAAAAGCTAATACGTCTATAACTTTTAAACTCTATGTTTTTTTCTACAGCATAGCATTCTAAACAACCAATTAACATCATAAAAACAGCTGTACGACCTTTGACATGTCTATAATTTGACTCATTTAAATTGAATTGAATTTAATGACTATAAAAATTGACTGCCTGAAAATTGGGCACGCGGAAATTACCGTTAAGATATATTAAAGTATGACGACTTTGAAACAAACTTTGAAAGATTTGACTCCACTCTAGTCAGTCGTTCGACTTGTCGTACTTTGGGAGTTTTAGACTGACACTAATATTTTTAAGTCATCATCACCTCTCTGACCTTGTTCCATTTACGTAGGGTCGGTGCACCATGTTTCCGTCCTCCAAATCAATCTGTCTGCCGTCATCTCTGTCACCCCTTTCTTGATCATGTCTTTCCTAGGCCTACCACTACACTAATATTTGTCAGTATTTTTTTTTTATTTAAACATTTATCGGGTTTCCTGACGATGAAAGATAACATTGTGGATGCAACCTGCACATATGCGAATAATTTTAAAGATATGTGTGAAGTCAACCAACCTTAATTATGCCAACGTTGTTGACTAAGGCCTAGTCACTCCTAAATAGGGTAGAGTGTAACCTGATGACGAAGTAGTGTAACAGTTTAAGATCAACTAGGTCAAATGATAACAATATTCCCGGTTCTGAAGTAGGGGGGATACCCCGGTTGCTGTGATAGCAAATAAAAATCACAAGACGTTGATAAAGAAACGAGCAATTTAAGTTGAAATAAACCTCCTTATTCTTTGATATCATATATTAGTTAGAATTTTTAGAATTAATTTAATTTAAACATTACATGAATTCCTTTGTTTGTCATAAAATTATGTGTAGAGTTCATTGTTAGTGCAGAAAAAGATATAAATTCTTTTTAAATTGAAATTAAATTTACATTTTAATGGAAATTCAAAATTCCTACATTTTATTCAAATTAAAATTAAAAAACGAAAAACAATAAAAATAATCTGTATTAAAATCATGGATAAGGTAGCCGAAAATAAAGCATACTTATAAAAAATCTTTGAACTAGTAGTTGCCCGCGATTTTCGTCCGCACAGAATTCCGAACAGTTGAAGAATTTTTCAAATCAGTTCATTAGTTTCCGAGCATATTAAATGCAAACAAAAAATCAAATCTATTGCTCTTTATATAATTATTATATACAAACAAAACCTATAGATATCAATAATTAAAAATTACCTCAGTTCATTCTTACACAAAGAACGTTTATAATACAATACGGAATCGTTCATAAAATAAATTCGTGTACAGAATCAGAATAACGCTCCACAGGTAATCCCCGAGTTGATTTTCCCGTTCACGCGACAAAAGTCAACATGCGTTCACATTTACAAAACACGTAAACGGAAACACGTTGTCATCTCTTTCATTGTCTTTGATAAAACAGAGATAGCGATGTTTCTGTACATACGTGTCAATTGTAAGAACGCACGGTAAATGTCCCCGAATGTTACAAATTGTTGATAATAAATTGTTTATTTATCAATTAATATATTGCTTAAAAATATTGAGTGCTCTTTAAAACCTCTTTAAAACTATTGTCCTCTATAAATAATACATATTTTTTGTGACGATGCAATATAAATAATATAAATTCGAAAGTATGTATGTTTGTTAGAAGGTATCACCAGAACAGCTCAACCTATGCCATTGAAATTTGGCATAGATGTAGAACATAATCTGTAACACATAGGCTAATTGTGTTCTCTTAATTTGCTGGTCGGAGTCGCGGGTATATGCAAGTTGTTTCGTCTTATTAACATTGTGTATAACATATAATAATCGTATCTTTGTTTCTCTGAAAAAAACAACACCAGACAACACTAATAAATAACAAATGTAGACATGAGAGTTTACATTTTCTAAATAATTTACTATGCGGAATTATTACTTTATACTTTGTCTATTTCTGGTAACACCTTCTTTTGTTTTTACATTTTAAGTAAATACTTACTCCTGTAATCTCAGGGATTCCCCACTAAATATTTATAAATAAAATTATCTCATAATGTCTTTACTACGTGCAAAACACAAAACATAAGAACACATATATGATTTTTTTTTATGTGAAAATACAATATTTTGTAGTATTAAGATTATCACTAAGACGCAGCTTAGGAGAAGCACAAAAATACTAAATTATAAACTACTTAGCTTTTGCCCGCAACTCCGTCAGCGCGGAATCAAAAAAAAATATATAAAAAGAAGCCTATGTGTTCTTCCAGAGTATGTTCTACATCTGTGACAAATTTCATCAAGATCTGTTGAGCTGTTCTGGAGATATATTCAAAGAAACATCCATCCATCCAAACATTCGCATTAACAATATTAGTAAGATTTCACAATTTTAGTGACATACCGAGAGATACAATTATTTTGCTTTAAAAATTAAATTGATTTTACTCGAGAATTTGAAAATTCAAAGAAATCGAACAAATAACAGATTATTTTGTGCATGGTTAAGTGGTAGAGAATTCTTCAGCATTCATCAATTTTAAAGTTGTGTGACGTATAAATAAACTTAAATAAAGTCTCTGCTCAATGTTCTTATACCTTCAACAATCACGAGGTCAGGAAGAATTCCTTATTGTTAGCTTGTTTACAATGTTTCTCAGAATTACATCTACGTAGATATTATTGTTCCCGACAAAAGAAATTCTATGAATATCTTTATTGAAATTCCAATGTAAAGTTGAATTGTGAAAAATATTTAATAACTAAGAATGTAAATGTTGATATAACATCTACTTAAGATTAATAATACATTCTGCGATTTGTAAAAAATCTCAATTACAGACTAAATAATTTTGATATACGTCAAAATAAAAATCTTATGTCATTTAAGTTTGGATGAAACATTTAGAACCATTGTTTATTTATCTATAACAGTTTAAAAAAAACACCATAAAAAAGTATAAGAGAGCAACCCTTAGTTTGCCGCAGTTATAAGAGCGCGGGAAAACGTACATAAATGTCAGTATTCGAACGCCGTTAAGGGACATTGCCGCGCGATTTGCGCCGGTTGACGCGAAGTTTCGTAAAATAAATCGAAATTATTTTATTTTTAAATTAAATAAATAAGATAAAATACTGGTCGATTATAAAATAATTATCTTTTTAATTTAATTATTTTCATAATTTGAATAAAGAACGGCCATTGTTTCAACGGACGTTTATTGAATTTAGTTATTGTTTTATTTTGTTAAATTATTCCAAAATGGTGAATAAAGTGTACGAAGTAACACCAAGCAAAGAAGAGAAGAGAGGGAGCAAACATAATCAAATATTAATGTCAATAGTTGGTAAGTAATGTTTGCATATTAAATATTAATTTAATAATACTGAGTAAATTATAATAAAGGGTTATCTCAAATTGTTTTTCGTTTTTAGATGTTAAATAAAAAAAAACAATATTAACTAAAAATCTTTTTATTTATAGTTAAATTAAAGAGCAGTTCTTGAAGTTTATTTACGAAAAACAACCGTTTGCAAATGCGTACCATTCAATTGTTCATACTCATTTGACCTGGAGCTAAAATTTTCAATCACTCGCTGGCGTTACTACGAGTACATGGTGTCTTTATAGTCTAAGATCTGTCTTACTAATATTATAAATGCTAATGTTTAGATGGATGGATGGATGTTTGTTAGATCTCCGGAATGGCTCTACGGATCTTGATAAAATTTAGCACAGATGTAGAGCATAGTCTGGAAGAATACAAAGGCTACTGATAAAGTTTTTTCCCGCGCGGACGAAGTCGCGGACGACATCTACTATTCGTAATATATAAAATGGTATTATATATTAGTCGAATTTAATATTGAAAATTAAAAAAACATTATAGAAATAAATTGATAATAGAAATTGGCAAATAATAAATGATGTAATTCTATTACTTAACAATATATTATTTCAAATGTTATTTGACCTGAGAACACGTAAACTTATCGCATAATAAATTTTAATAAACGATTAAACATGTCTAATGTTTTGCCCTTTAAAAGAAACATAAAATAATATTTAATTCGAATAACACATAGGAACATAACGGGATTCGAACCCATGACATGCAGATTGCAAGTCGAGTGCTTAACCTGAGCCACTGACGCTCACGAACAACATCTACTGAAAGTTAAAACAAACCCTTGTGACATTAATGACTAAGGTATCATTATTCAATTACGAGCAATCATTAACCGATAAAAATTGTGTAATTTTTTTGCGATATATTTAATCGATTAATCATTCAGTGGCGCGTATAAAGACACATTCTTGGAATAGGAAAATGTGTTTTATGCAAAAGTTTTTGTTATATAAATAATGTAAAAACTCATCGTAATTTCTACTTTAATGCCGCTTTCAAAAACTTGAACATTCTATAGTTGGACCAATTTGAAATATCTCATTTGACACTTCATCAAAATCCAACAACGTAACCTTTTGACGGCGGGCAAAAATATATTCTTATTTTTTTTAAATTAGAACTGAAAAATTGCTTTTTTTTTTTTTTATTTCGATTACATATTTATTTTAATAATGAACAATGAACGTCAATACAATGTGGCGTCAGTCAACTCTTGTTTTCTAAATAGAATGTTACAAAAAACGATTTTTTTTTCATAATAACTGAATGACATATAACTTAATAAAAATATAATCGAACCTTAAGCCGTTAAATAAAGTAAGTGAAATTTTACTGTCTATACAATTGGGATATCCCAATTAAGTGTTCAAATATCATTGGAAATCTTATATATAAAAGTTCTCATGTCACAATATTTGTTACCATAGTCCTGGGAAACGGTTTTACCGATTTTTATTTTATATTCATACATATTACATTATATTCATTTTCTGTGTAGGTCAGAGAATCGGCTACTATCTATTTTTCATACCCCTATTAAATTTTTATTAGAGTCGCGGGCGACAGCTAGTCACAATATAAATAAAACATTAAATAAATTGAAAGTACGATTAATTCTATGAACTTTATTAACAAACACTAAACAAACGAGGTAACAAAGTACGTTTTCCGTATTCAATATTTAGATGCACCTGTTAAAATCTAAAAATAAAGATGCAATAAAAAATTACAAGGATATAAAAATGGATACGGCATTTTAGTGTAAATGCTTATTTGATTTGTAATTTATATTTTAAAATACTGTAATTCATTATTTGTAATACATGTGTTATTAATATTATAAAAACGAATATTTAGATGGATGTTTGTTTGAAGATATTTCCAAAGCGGATCAACTCGATGCAATTTGTCACTGATATAGAACATAGTCTGAAAGAACACATAGGCTACTTTTTTTTTTCAAATCCGTACGGATGTAGTCGCGGTCGACAGCTATGTATGTATATCTAGAACCTCTATTATTTAAATTTATTTTTGATATAGTAAATGTAATGAAATTATCTCTTGTGAAAATATTGTGAATAAAAGGTTTAGGATTTATTTCTATTCGTCATTTGTATATCTCGTCTTATCCAAAGTATTATTTTTAACATCCATGGCCAATTGTAGATCGAGCCGAATTATCTGAAGGAAACACGTTGTGTTTTGTTCATCACGAGACATCACTTATTTTTGTTGGCAATAATATTCAATCCTTACTAATATTATAAATGCGAAAGTAACTGTGTCTGTCTCGCTTTCACGCCAAAACTAGTAAACCGATTTAAATGAAAATTGGTACACAGATAGTGTAGAGCCTGAGGAAGAGAGAGAGTAAACATTCATAATGAAATGCATAGAAAGCTTCATTAGGCTGAGATTCAATTGGTACAATGAAATATTGGTATTTATATTCAAATTAGTTCCAACTACAAACAGTTTATTGTTCTTTGGTAGCATGATTTTATTTGATAGTAACATTATTTTCAAGTTAAGAGTTTGTTTGCTTACGTAAATATATTTAAAAAAATACCTAGAGCCGAAACTTACTTCTGTTCTGTTCTGTTCTTAGTTCACTTCTCTGTTCTGTTCTGTTATCTATTCTGTTCTGGTTCTGTTCTATTCTGTTCTTTGTTCTGTTCTCTGTTCTGTTCTCTTCTTTTTTCTGTTCTCTGTTCTGTTCTTTGTTCTGTTCTCTGTTCTGTTCTTTGTTCTGTTATCTGTTCTGTTCGGTTCTTTGTTCTCTTCTTTGTTCTGTTCTCTGTTCTGTTCTCTGTTCTGTTCTTTGTTCTCTTCTTTGTTCTGTTCTCTGTTCTGTTCTTTGTTCTGTTCTCTGTTCTGTTCTCTGTTCTGTTCTGTTCTTTGTTCTCTTCTTTTTTCTGTTCTCTGTTCTGTTCTTTGTTCTGTTCTCTGTTCTGTTCTTTGTTCTGTTATCTTTTCTGTTCTCTGTTCTGTTCTTTGTTTTGTTCTTTGTTCTCTTCTTTGTTCTGTTCTCTGTTCTGTTCTTTGTTCTGTTCTGTTCTCTTCTTTGTTCTGTTCTCTGTTCTGTTCTCCGTTCTGTTCTTTGTTCTCTTATTTGTTCTGTTCTCTGTTCTGTGCTTTGTTCTGTGCTTTGTTCTGTTCTCTGTTCTGTTCTTTGTTCTGTTCTCTGTTCTGTTCTGTTCTTTGTTCTGTTCTCTGTTCTGTTCTCTGTTCTGTTCTGTTCTTTGTTCTCTTCTTTGTTCTGTTCTCTTCTTTGTTCTGTTCTCTGTTCTGTTCTCCGTTCTGTTCTTTGTTCTCTTATTTGTTCTGTTCTCTGTTCTGCTCTTTGTTATGTTCTTTGTTATGTTCTTTGTTCTGTTCTTTGTTCTGTTCTCTGTTCTGTTCTCTGTTCTGTTCTCTTTGTTCTCTGTTCTGTTCTCTTCTTTGTTCTGTTCTCTGTTCTGTTCTTTGTTCTGTTCTCTTCTTTGTTCTGTTCTCTGTTCTGTTCTTTGTTCTGTTCTCTTCTTTGTTCTGTTCTCTGTTCTGTTCTCCGTTCTGTTCTTTGTTCTCTTATTTGTTCTGTTCTCTGTTATGTTCTCTGTTCTGTGCTCTTCTTTGTTCTGTTCTCTGTTCTGTTCTCTTCTTTGTTCTGTTCTCTGTTCTGTTCTCCGTTCTGTTCTTTGTTCTCTTATTTGTTCTGTTCTCTGTTCTGTTCTTTGTTCTGTTCTTTGTTCTGTTCTTTGTTCTCTTCTTTGTTCTGTTCTCTGTTCTGTTCTTTGTTCTGTGCTTTGTTCTGTTCTCTGTTCTGTGCTTTGTTCTGTTCTCTGTTCTGTTCTTTGTTCTGTTCTCTGTTCTGTTCTCTGTTCTGTTCTCTGTTCTGTGCTCTTCTTTGTTCTGTTCTCTGTTCTGTTCTCTGTTCTGTTCTCTGTTCTGTTCTCTGTTCTGTTCTGTTCTTTGTTCTCTTCTTTGTTCTGTTCTCTGTTCTGTTCTTTGTTCTGTTCTCTGTTCTGTTCTCTGTTCTGTTCTCCGTTCTGTTCTTTGTTCTCTTATTTGTTCTGTTCTTTGTTCTGTTCTTTGTTATGTTCTTTGTTCTCTTCTTTGTTCTCTTCTTTGTTCTGTTCTCTGTTCTGTTCTTTGTTCTGTGCTTTGTTCTGTTCTTTGTTCTGTTCTTTGTTATGTTCTTTGTTATGTTCTTTGTTCTCTTCTTTGTTCTGTTCTCTGTTCTGTTCTTTGTTCTGTTCTCTTCTTTGTTCTGTTCTCTGTTCTGTTCTCTGTTCTGTTCTCTGTTCTGTTCTCTGTTCTGTTCTCATATAAGGTACTAATAAGTTTTTTTTAGTCACGGACGACAGCTAGTAAATAATAAATAATACGACTAAACATGCGTAACAGGGGCGGTATACTAGTATAAGTGTAAGTACTTATTAATTGTTGTTATATAACAGCCATTAATAACAAATGCAGTAAATACAATTAACGATTGAAATGCAAAATAACTTCGTGTGTAACAACACCGCTTTGTCAACGGCAGTTGAATTTGTAATGCTGCGAGTGATGTCATTGTCACAGATCAATTGAGAATCTCATCGTTTTACAACCGATCTAAGTCTCATCGTCTCAATACAAGAATTGCAAGTTTAATCGGGTCTCATTTTATCATTATTAGCCAAAGTTTGTCCACTACTGAAAATAAGTTTCCCCCCATCTATTGCCACAATGCTCGATCCTGTGCCACCAGCAATCTTGACCGGGTCATCAGTCCATCTTGCCGGAGCCCTACCTTCGACCCCGTCGGCCGTACGATCTGCATGCAATGTGGCTGGCCCATCGCCACTTAAGGCTCTCATATATTTGATATTGATATTTTCTTAATATATATTCGACAAATTCGACAAAATAGAGAAGTAAACGTTGAGTTTTTAATCGACAGAGGAGATGACAGAAACAGGATATTTCCCTTTCCTGTGCATACCCTCTTGTGCCAAATCCATCTCCCCTTCCCATCCCTTATAAGAATAGGGAGGTCAGAGAAAAGGGCTTTAGGCTTCCGGCACGTACACTCGTCAGGCGGAACGCGGAATTACTTCCACTTCACGTCTGTTTTCTGTGTGGTCGTGGTATTTCACTGGTGCAGCAGACCCATTCATGCAACGGAACGAACGTTGGTGTTGGCGTCTACTAATAAAAAAAGAACGATGTAACTTCTTTTTGTCTCATAAGAAACTAAAACTTGATGACTAAGGTAGATGGCTAATATTAGGGTTCCGGCACACACACTCATCAGTCGAAGCGCGGAATGACTTCTACCTCACGCCTTTCTATTTTACCAAGATCACGTGTTATCCTGGTCGTATATGTTTATTCAACAAATGACGAACCTACTTGATGGCTAATGGAGTACGGTACAATGAACTTCACAAGGAGGTCTATAATCCCGACCGAACTATAAATAGAATGGGAATCGTATAGATAGAAACGTAAGACTGGACGAACACTTAGGGTTGCCACATGTAACTTTAGTTTTCATCTGCTAGGACACACGTATTGACACATATAGTTATCCTTTATTTTACCTTTGTAAATATAGAGACAAGTGTAACTGCATTCGAAATCCACACAGTAAAGGATCGTCCATTCACGCGCGTTTCGAATGAGGGGATGTTAAAAAAACATCACAAGGAGGGAATGGGGGCTAAATAATATATCGGGTCATATTTTATGACTCATGACTCAAGTTTAATTTCAATATTAATTTGTATTAAATACAGGTGATTTTAAGTAAAGGGGGGTGGGGTAATCTAAAAAAACGATCACGTGGTTAATGGACGTCCATTACGGACGGTTAGTCGTGGGTTATGTGAAACAAGTCATGTGATGGGAAGTAAAATAAAAATTCGCCCCCCTGTGTTCGCGTCCAAGTTTGTTGGCAACCCTAGTAGCACTGGACTCATGGAGCCTATTTTTTGCGTACGTTCGCATCGTTTACCTTTTTATTAACCTAACTGTTATACATACTTCTTCTCTGACTCATTGTTTTCATTGTAAATTGAATGTAAAGGAAAATAAATACAGAAAAATTACAAAGTACCTCTAAAAAATCTGTCAGGCCTTCAGCAACAAGTCACAATAGCTTAGACATACAAACCCTCATAGAAAGAAAAAGCTACATATCACCATACTATATAGTAGTTTTCAGATCTCTAAATGGCTCTTAACTTCGCGCGAATTGCTGCGCAAATCAATTTTAGGTGTAGCGGACCGTAGAGGGTTGCGGGGAGCACTGCGCAGCACGCTTAAGATCTTAGGCCGCAATGATATTTGAAATAAATACCACAAACACTTGAACACGAATTACTGAGAACATATCGAGGAAAATAAATTCTAATAAAGCAATGCAAATATGAACAATTATACGCAAAGACCACGTTCTGAGATTCGGAGCAAAACATTTTTACTGAGAATCTTTGTTTTATGTTTAATAATAACGAATTAAAGTTAAGTTAAAGTAAGATAGTTAAGCGGTCCAGAGTTAACACTTAGCTTAATATAAAAAGTGTTAACCTCACAAATATGAGTTAATCTACTTTAAAAAAAATTGTATACGTAATCTTTATGATATCATAAATGCAAATGTTCGACTGCATGGATCCAGCTGAAATTTGGCATGAATATAGGACATAATCTGGAAGAATGCATTGGCTCCTTAAGTTTTTTAACACCGCGAGTATGGAGACGCGGATGACAGCTTATCTATTATATATACACAATTTATAACTCAAGATCGGTCGAACTAATTTAGCTGAAAATTGATAGGGAGGTAGCTTAAAACTAGGAGACGGACATGGGAACTTTTTTATCTTGTGTGCATTTTTTTTTATTCCGCGCGTACGGAGTCGCGGGTAAAAGCTAGTTTCAAATAAAACTAAAACATTGTAAACAAAGGATTCACTGACCTTTTACTCTACATTCCAAAATAATTTTAATTAACCAATGTTTTTTAGTTTATCTTATACTTTAATATTTTTTTTTGTTTCAGTATGTATGCCGATCTTAGCTTACGGGACCGCTATGGGTTGGATATCACCTAACAAGGCTCTACTGATGGGTGAATCTTCACCATCAGACGCCCCACTTACCGAAGAAGACGTCTCCTGGATGGCTTCCATCATGTTTATCTTCGCACCAATAGCTGTCTTCATCTATGGAGTAGCGGCTGATAAATTTGGAAGGAAAAACGCATTGCTATGCGCATCTCTACCCATATCTGTGAGTATATTTCATTAACTGTACTAGGAACATTCCTTTATACCTTAGCTAGGCTATCTAGGGATAGACAGAGTAATAATTAATTTAAACTATGTACTTATTAAGTATAAAAAACAACGAAATCGGATACGCCGTTTAATCTAAACGTCATAAATAGTATATGCATTGATACATACGTTACGGCCGATCTCAACAATTTATCTCGAATGATTTCATTGTAATTAATTTAAATAGTTTTAGATCGATCTCAAGGATCCAATATTGACTTCGTCAGGTAGTCGATCCTAAAAGACAGCCAGGTTATTGGTGCTGGAGGCATAATTTTAGACCTCTTTACTTTCGCACCCTTATAATATGAGGAAAGGATGGGAAGGGGATGGGGATTTAATGGAGTAGGGGACGCATAGGAACGGGAAATAAGTTCTTTCTATGCGTCCCTTCCTCTGTGGATTAAAAAGTAAGCAACGCATTTGCAATTGCGGACTCTATAGGAAGCGGTAGTGAGCCGACATTAAATAAAAAAAAGTAAAAGAGGATTTGTTTAATGTAACAGAGCGAGGTCGGTTTCTAATTTTAGTGTCCAAGAGAAATAATTTCACCTATTCATAGAAGATTTCTTGATTACAAAATTATCTTGAATTGATCCCAAGTCTTACTCAATGTAATTTATCAAAGCACGTGGTAGAATTACTGATGAATATGGCTATAAAGGCGCCTACATATAAAGATACCTTCACACAGCGTTATGTACTACTCTATACATTATATATTTATCAACAGTAATATCTGAATTTACTTTGTTCTTCCGCATATTCTCTTTCATACAATATATCCAAACTTTCTTCGGTCTTCCTCTACCATCTACATTCAACCTTAAAGGCGCCTTTAAACATTAGGTTAAAACTGAAGGTGCATTTACACATTACGTGACTGCTGAAGGCGCCTTCACACATTACGCATTTACGCGCCAGACAACTATAATTGTAAAGTTCTAAAATTAGCTAACACGCAGTGCATTTAGTAGAGAATGGCTCGCTTTGCTTACAGTTCCGTTATACACTTAGACATTTTATTGAGACGTGAGTTTACGGAGAAAGCCCTTTCGATTCCAATCATACGCTTTAATAAGGCTTGTACACACGATGCGTGACTGACGAGAAAACGAGTTACGAAGATAAATGAATAGTGTACCAGAGTATAAACTTTATTAATAATTTGGATAATAAATATTTAAAATAGTACTTTTTAATCGGATTACAATGAATATAATTTTAAAACCTTCGTTTTTAACACATCTTCTTATATATAAAATTCTCGTGTCACAATGGTCGTTCCCGTACTCCTCCGAAACGGCTTGATCGATTCTCATGAAATTTTGTGAGCATATTGAGTAGGTCTGAGAATCAGCCAACATCTATTTTTCATACCCCTATTAAATTTTTTTAACTGCGCGCGGACGGAGTCGCAGGCGACAGCTAGTAAAATTATAACTTTTAAGGTTAGAAAAAAATACCTTTAACAAGCATCGCTTGAAAATTGTGATCAAGCAAAATTTATTTACTTTAACATTTAAAATTAGAACTGCAATAACTGTTATTATTAAAATTATACAAATCTCAAAACATAACCTGTAAATCCTTAAATGGTTATGTAACCTTAACAGTTAAACTACGTAATAACGCGTGTTCAATGGATAGAAACGTACGGCGCCTTGCAATATTTACCTGTCAGTCTTTGCCTATAACGGTTCATGCTGTTTAGTATCTTTTAAGTTAAGCCAATATCTAAACACGGTATTAATTGACAAAAAATTGTAAATGTTCCAACAGTATAAAATAACATTAAGTTAGTTTTGTCAAAGGCTTCAGATAAAAAAAATGTTAGAGCATACAGCGTATTTTTATTTTTATTTTATAATCGGTCCTCTATAAAACCAGATGTCATCTAAGAAAGGAAAATATTTTTTTGTTTCCCGTTGGGCTGATTCCGGCTTACCGATCAATCGGCCCAATAGGAAAAATCCGTTATGTCCGATATTCCCCATAGACAACGCATTCACTCTTCCATAACGAAGTTCAATAATGTATAGATTTAACAATAACTTTGGTTAAGCCACGTGATTGTCACGTCAGTTGATTTTTAACTTCGTTATGGAATCGCTTCCGAGCACTTTGTCTAGTCATGGGTTTCTAAGACCAAAATCTCCGTTTAAAACATATCTCTGTTTTGTCAATGATGACATGGATCATAATATGTTTAGGAAAGGATGGGAAGGGAAAATGGATTTGGCGGAAGAGGGGATGCATAGGAAGGAGAAATATCCTCTTTCTGTGCGTCCCCTTCTCCGTTGATTAAAGGTAGGCAACGCATCTACATTTGCGGATGTCTATGGGCAACTGTCGCCTCGCTATTGCGGCGAATCCAGGTGGCCGTTTGCTCGTTTACTACCTTATGATATAAAAAAAAATTTAAATACTTAGGGCTTGTCTATAATGTTATTTATATCTGTATGATGATCTTTCTTTTGATATTTATTTATATGTTCTTCTCCAGCTTGGATGGGCTATCAAGTTGATGTGTACTCATCCGATAGCACTAATCGGTGCACGTGCACTTATCGGCTTCGGGTCTGGCGGTGGTTTTGTCGTCTGCCCGCTGTACGTCAAAGAAATCAGTGAAGATAGCATCAGAGGAATGACTGGCACGTTTGTTATATTTTCACAGGTGAGATTTAGTCATACCCTCAGTCTTTAAGTTTAAATAAAGAATCCATTCGCAAGGGCGCTTTTTTAAAACGCTAAAAAAGCGTTCATATAGAACAAACGCATTTCCATGCATCTGTTAATTTAGCAGCGCTTTTAAAGTGCGTTGTTTTTTTATCGCGTCGTGTTTCATTTGGGCGAATGTAAGAAGAGTCATTTTAAACCGTTCATCGCTCGACAGCCATCAACGCAGTTTTTACGCGGCGTGAAAAATGCGCTAGTACAAATGTGCTAGGTTTAGGGGAAATCCAGCTCAGTTATCTGAAATCTTGTTTAATGATCACCTGTATTTAGCTATTGTTAATTTTATTACAGTAAAAATGGTTTTCCTTTATAATTCTATATGACTTAAGTACAATACAAATAAATATAGCTTGCATTAAGAATTGTACAGTTTTCTATATAACCAACTACCTAAATTAAATAAGTGTATTAAATATGAAATACTTTAGAGTAAATTGAGTTATACCAAATCTTTTATTGGCAGGACTTTAAATTCAGATGGCAAAATTTTTTGGGTTTATTCAACAAGAAAAAAAATACGTGTTTTGTAAAACATTAATTCAAAATCTTTACAGACTGTGGGTAATCTTGTCGTATTCGTGTTGGGCGACCTCCTACCATTTAACACGGTTCTTTGGATACTGCTAGCAATACCCTTGGTCCACTTCTGTATACTGCTGAAGCTGCCGGAGACGCCGTCCTACTTGGTCAAGTGTGGAAGGAACGAGGTGAGTTCTTACTCCAGAACTGACAGACAGAACAGACAGATATTTCGATGACTCCTACGTAAGCCATCGTATGTTTGAAACAAAAGTTTTCACAAAACAACATTTTAAACATTATTAAGATTATGATTATTATTAATTACAGCGCAACAAACATGAACATACAATAGACAACCAAATTCTACAGTTCTTTTTCTTTTTAAATTTGCTTATAAATTTACACAATAGTTAGTAATTGTCAAATTAATTAAAAGACATAGAACATAGATACCACATAGGAACCATTGGTTAGTTATTCCTTTCATTATTTACGAATAAATGAAGACAAAAAAATGTAATATGTACAAGTATTTTTAGCAGTCGTATCACCTACAATTAGGTACGATCACAAATGGGCATAGTTAATCGAACAGTTAACTTCGTTAATCGTTAAAGCGTTAATTAAAAAGTTAACTTCGTTTATCGTTAAATTTTCGAGAATTTAACGATAAACGAAGTTAACTTTTTAAGTAAGTTAAATCTTACTTTTTAAGTAAGTAAACTTTTTAATAAAGTTAAGTAAGTTAATCGTTAAAAGTTAACCATACCAAAATTATACAGCTTTTGAGGCTGAGAGAAATAGGTAAATCAAGTGGAAATAAGATCTTTTGATGACCTTTGATTATGTGCATGAATTGCACACACTTTTGTAAATTGAATTTACAATTTCACACTTATTCTGGCAACACTGATTTCACATATTAATTTCACTGTACATTATCTAACTCATTAAATCGATCTTTTCATACTTGACTAATTTGATTGCAATTGAACCTGGAGTCAAAACACTGAACAAAAGCGTTAACACTTTTTGAAGTTAACTTAAAAGTTAATCCGTTAAGCGAAATGTAAACTTCGTTAATTAACGATTAACAGATTAACGAGTTAATGCCCGCCTTTAGGTACGATTGTTATAATTAGATTTTTATAAAAAAAATTAAGCACCTATGGCTCATTTTTCGAAAACTGGCGATACAAATAAAAATGCTCCGTATCAAAATGTCCGCCGAGTTTCGAATTTGACGTTTCTCTGCTTACAAAATGGCGGTTATTTGGAATGAGATATTAAAATCTATGTAATAATCTTACATTTATTGATATAATGGATATCAAGTTTAAATACCTATACATCAGTTTAAATAACATTTTAAAAACATGATCAAAGTACGAGTATTTTACTATATTCTTCCAACCTTAAATAATCACACGGCAAAATGCAATAACACGATACAATAATATGCAATCTACATTTCAATAGGAAGGAACTAGACTTTACGTTACATTCATTTAGCTCATTTGAAAGCAATAAAGACCATCATACAAAAGTCATACAGCTCCATACATAATTGATTGATGTCAAGTTTCTCGCAACTCGTTCTCTATACAAATATCGTGTTGTTATTAAATGCAAACATATTATAATTGTTGTGAAACGTTTATTTGCTTATGTAAAGAAATTATCTTATGTGGAAATTTTTTATTTAAAAAAAATAAGGAAGCGGTTTTTTATATTGTCTATAGGTTACCACCGCTGACTCTATGGTTAGTTATATCCAATATAGCCACTAACGAGATGTTTAGATGAGGAAAATGAAAGATAGAAATTGGTAGAAACTCTACAGTCTTCTGTATGTATTTCGGGACTCTTGCCTTGGCTACCCTAACTCTAGTTTCACATTTTAAAGATCCTAAAAAAAGACAGCTAGGCGTAATTTTGTAACACAAATTGCCAACAAAATTCTAAACTTAATTGTACTGTGACGCGTCTCTTTAAATAAAAACTTTATAATTCTTGTTTGACAGGACACAGCGAAGGTGCTGGGCTGGTTACGATCACTTCCTCCTACTGACAAGACTATTAGTGAGGAAGTTGATCGGCTCATCATCGAGCAGACCACCAGTGAACTTAAGTTCTCACCGAGGCTTTTATGTAAGTTATTTTTTTATCACTAGAAAGAAGCCAACTTATATAATGGTCTAACCGTGAGATTCTAGGACCGCCGAAATCTATATTTAAAACATATTATTATCTCTATTGTGTCAAAGATAATGACAGGGATGACGATATGCTTTATACAGATATTTTGGTCTCAGAAAATCACGGTAAGTTATTTAACTCCTGCCACCTTTTCAGTACACCAGCCTCAAATTTTGTACGACTTAGAATCCAAGAAACAGAATATTAACCCTACAATGTTTCCCACAGTGGTAATGCGAATTCAAATTTGACACTTATGACGTCGTCGACCGCTTGACATCACCAATTGACCCCTAGAGTGGCATTTGACACGCAACGAACACAAGCAACCGAATTACTTACCGACGCGAATTGAGAGTAATGGCGGGGCTCAAATATCAAGGGCGTTCGCGTCCACTCCTCAATTGGCACAATAAATCTGTTTGCTGAATGATTTCGTCCCAGAAGTTCCTTATTATGTTTGTTTATTTTGATTGAAAACAAATTTAGAGTTCGTCTGACGAGCACAATCTTAGGAGTCGTCCACGTGATGTTTTTAAGCTTTTGACCTCACCCCCCTCTGGTGATATATTAGTTTAGACTTTTAGACTACCCTTCCCCCTCCTTTACTTAAAATTACGTGTATTTTTAGTACAAAGTAATATTTAAATAATTTGTTTATTCATTTGCACGCTTGATATCTTATATTACATCACTCTTACTCGTTATTTCGTGATTTAAAACCCGATAAACAACCATTAAGTTTAAGTGGTCCCCCTAAGTGTAGTTTCAGTAAATCTAATGTAAAGATCACCCTTAGTTACAGCAACAATACCCCTCAAATAATAACCCCTCAATTGACATCTATTCCTTGTTTCAGTTTCCGACAAGACAGCAGTTAAGGCCTTCTGGGTCGCACTCATTGTGAACTTAACGCGTGAATTTTGCGGTTGTATAGCCGTTTTGGTTTACGCAAGTCATATATTTGCTGAAGCCGGGAAAGACCCTGGTACAAGTATTGCGTTATCACCCAACAAGCAGTCAATTTTACTCGCTGCGGTGCAAATTATAGGCTCATTCTTGGCTTGTCAACTTGTCGATCGCGCTGGGAGAAAGGTAAGATTATTATCAAGTGTGAAATGTTTGTGCTCGCTAATCTCGACAACTATTGGATCGATTTGAGTGATTCTTTTTTCATTTGATAGACCAATTAGTAAGGAAGGTTATACGCGATTAAGTACACGGCAATGACAATATAATTAAAAGAACAGTGGTAGACGCCAGCAACCACAACATCTGTTGCACGAATTGGTCGGCTCGCCTGGTGCAATACCACGACCACACAGAAGACAGGCGTCAAGTGGAAGTAATTCCGCGTTTCTTCTGATGAGTGTAGTGCCGGAAGACTAATTTGTTTTCCCTTCCCACCCCTTTTCTTATAAGGAAAGGATGGGAAGGGGATGTGGATTTGATGAAGGAGGAGATGCATAGGAAGGTTAAATATTCTCTTTTTGTGCGTCTCTTCCTTCGCCGATTGGGAGTAGGCAACGCATCTGCAATTGCAAATGTCTATGGACAGCAGTCGCTTCGCCATTTCGGCGAATTCATGTGGCCGCTTGCTCGTTTGCCACTTTGTAATATAAAAAAAAGGAAAAAAAATTAACATTTGTAAGTTACAGAGAAAACTTTTAAGGACAGTGCCATCTATTGATTTTAAAATGAAAATTATAAAGTACGCGAAATGTCGTTCGATTTGTTGTCAGAGGGTAGGGGTAAAATTAGTTGACTTTAGTATCTCATTCATTTAACAATTGTAACACACAGGATGTTCTAAATTTCTCTTTTTACTTCTCAGCCACTTCTATCAGTAACCAGTGTGGTTGCTGGCTTCAGCATGTGTTTGCTGGGCGTGTGGTTCTACCTGCAGAGTGTCGGCGTGTTGATGCCGGGCTGGGTGCCAATTGTTGCACTCTGCACTTGTATATTCGCTGATGCGTCAGGGTTACAACCTTTACCGTTCGTCATTATGACTGAGATGTTTAACTTCCAGGTAAGAAAATATTTCTAGCAGTGAATCTCCCATATCGTTAAACCTGTATTAAATTATATCCATCCCTCTCATTCTAATTAACAGAAAGAGACAGCAATAGTCGAAACAGAGACCCCCTTTTCTTTTTTAGAAGCAAACATTCGGTAGGGATACGACTGAGATAAATGGTTTGCGTGAAAGTTGAAACTAATAACTGATGGTTTCTGAGACCAAATGTATGTGATGAATGTTCTCTGGATTTTAGAAGGCTTAAGCCAATAGTACCTCTCGAAGTACGTTAATACTTGACTAAGTAATAATGTTACATTTTAATTCTTCCAGCTCCGAGGCACAGTGGCGACTCTCATCATGGCGATATCTCTTGGTACAGATTTCGCGTTGTTAAAACTCTTCGCACCTCTAAACACGTGGATAGGATATCATTCAACATTCTGGATATTCAGTTTCATCTGTCTATCAAATGTCTTCTATCTTATCTTCTGCGTACCAGAAACTAAAATGAGAAGTCTAGAAGATATTTACTCGGATCTAGAAGGAAGGAAGAGAAAAAAAGCGGAGAAAGTCGTGGAAACTAATCATGTATGAATTTATTTTTAAATGATTGGTTATTTTATTTGCAATGTTTTCAATGTCATTTGCTCATTATTTCGTTTTAAGGTATTTTTAGTGAGTTTATTTTTAAGTTTTTTTTTTTTTCATTTTCGTAACAAAAATGTAATTAATTTTTCTCGTAAACAATATTTAATTGTTTTATAAATGAATTCTAGGTAAATTTTACCGAGAAATCTCTTTTAAATTCATGAATTAAATGAATAGACCAAAAAATATAGTCAAAAAGACAGATTTCTCTTTCAGCCAGTCATCAAGTTTTGATGCTGAAGACAATGTAGTCTAGGAGTTACGTCGAGTTTGTAATTTTTGAGTCTTTTTTTTATAGTGTAAAAAATAGATCTGCTCCATTCATGTAAATCTTTAAATGCTAGAAAAAAATTAATTGATACAAAATAGAATTAGTTGCCATAAAAAATTGTTTACAATGTTTAGTCTACTCTAATCTTACTAATTTTATAAATGGGGATGTTTAGATGGATGGATGTTTGTTTGAGGATATCTCCGGGACTGCTGTACGGATCTTGATGAAAATTACCACAGATGTAGAACATAGTTTTCAAGTTTTTTAAATTGCGCGCGGACGGAGTCGCGGACGACAGCTAGTAATATAAAAAGACCTAAGGTTTATTGATAATATTGAATAGGTTATCTATCGCTTTCTAACATTATAGGGTAAAATGAAAGATGAAATATTTCGGCATTATAATTGTTTTTTTTTTATATATGGCAACATTTGCATTATCACCTGTCAATGTTAAATTTTGTGTGTTAAAAGCGATATGGAAATAATTTTCAAACAATATTATTTTGCGAAGAATATGTTTAATTTAATATATTTAATGGTAAATAAAAATGTTTTTTGTTAAACTGCAATTGTATTATATTGTAAGTAAGGCAGTAAATAACAAACCACATTTATTTGTGATAATAAAAAAATATTTGTACTTATATATTTTTTTCATTTCAAATGACAACCAAATTAACGGGAATAAAAAATATAAAATTGAGGAAATACTTTTTTAAGTTGGGTTATTTTCTGACGGAATAATAGTTGGTTTTTGACAGCAAAAACTGTATAAACAAATCGTCATCTGTCAGGGCATATAGTATCTACGACCAACTGAAACTTGATGAAAATTTATCAGAGAATTGTTAAAATACTCTAGTAAATAATAAAAAAAAATCAGCTAGCTGTAATCAAGGGAAAAGTCGTCAGCTGATAAGTTTCAGTAGGTCATAGATGCTGTTGCGTTACAGCTTTCAAGGTACCAGCTGACAAACTTTCCACTGAGATACAGCAAGCTGACATTAATTTTCATTCATAGTAGCATATAAACGATCAACAGGTAAATTTTTAGTTGAGAGGAAATCATTGAAAATATTTTTTTTTTCATGTTAAGGAGCCAGCTGACGTATAATCCACCGTGTTATGGTCAGCTGACTATGTTTTTCTTTCAAAATCTATATATATATAAAAGAAAGTCGTGTTAGTTACACTATTTATAACTCAAGAACGGCTGAATCGATTTGACTGAAAATTGGTGGGCAGGTAGCTTAGAACCAGGAAACGGACATAGGATAATTTTTACCCCGTTTTCTATTTTTTATTCCGCGCGGACGGAGTCGCGGGTAAAAGCTAGTACTACATAAACTATACTCTGATAAATTTTCAAATGAGGAAATGACTGAAAAAAAAATTTTTTTTCTTCATGCGTGGGAGGCTGCCACTGCTCACCCCACCCACGGAGA